>NC_053025.1:171513287-171630279 GCF_003073215.2 Triticum urartu | reverse complement strand
AAGCTTGGGGATGCCCCGGAAGGCATCCCCTCTTTCTTCAACAAGTATCGGTATGTTTTCAGATTCGTTTCGTTCATGCGATATGTGCAATCTTTGAGCGTCTTTTGCATTTAGTTTTCATTTTTCTTTTATGCACCATGCTGGTATGAGATAGTACTTGGTTGATTTATAGAATGCTCTTTGCACTTCACTTATATCTTTTGAGTATGGCTTTATAGAATGCTTCATGTGCTTCACTTATATCATTTGAAGTTTGGATTGCCTATTTCTCTTTATATAGACAACCGCCATTTGTAGAATGCTCTTTTGCTTCACATATATTTTTTAGAGCATGGGCATATCTTTTGTAGAAAGAATTAAACTCTCTTGCTTCACTTATATCTATTTAGAGAGATGACAGGAATTGGTCATTCACATGGTTAGTCATAAAATCCAACATAAAACTTGTAGATCGATGAATATGATATGTTTGATACCTTGCAATAGTTTTGCGATATAAAGATGGTGATATTAGAGCCATGCTAGTGGGTAGTTGTGGATTGTAGAAATACTTGTGTTGAGGTTTTTGATTCCCGTAGCATGAACATATGGTGAACCGTTATGTAACGAAGTCGGAGCATGCTTTATTTATTGATTGTCTTCCTTATGAGTGGCGGTCGGGGACGAGCGATGGTCTTTTCCTACCAATCTATCCCCCTAGGAGCATGCGCGTAGTACTTTGTTTCGATGACTAATAGATTTTTGCAATAAGTATGTGAGTTCTTTATGACTAATGTTGAGTCCATGGATTATACACACTCTCACCCTTCCATCATTGCTAGCCTCTCTAGTATCGGGCAACTTTCGCCGGTACCTTAAACCCACCATATACCTTCCTCAAAACAGCCACCATACCTACCTATCATGGCATTTCCATATCCATTCCGAGATATATTTCCATGCAACTTCCATCATTATCATATACATGACTTGAGCATTCATTGTCATATTGCTTTGCATGATCGTAAGATAGCTAGCATGATGTTTAAGGTTTGAGAGAAAAAGAGGCCAAAGAAGCCCAAAAAAATAAAAAAAATAAAAACAAAAAAATGAGAGAAAAAGAGAGAAGGGGCAGTGCTACTATCCTTTTTCCACACTTGTGCTTCAAAGTAGCACCATGTTCTTCATATAGAGAGTCTCTTGAGTTATCACTTCCATATATTAGTGGGAATTTTCATTATATAACTTGACTTGTATATTCCGATGATGGGCTTCCTCAAATGCCCGAGGTCTTCATGAGCAAGCAAGTTGGATGCACGCCCACTTAGTTTCAGTTGGAGCTTTCATACACTTATAGATCTAGTGCATCCGTTGCATGGCAATCCCTACTCACTCACATTGATATCTATTGATGGCATCTCCATAGCCCGTTGATACGCCTAGTTGATGTGAGACTATCTTCTCCTTTTTGTCTTCTCCACCATCATATTCTATTCCACCTATAGTGCTATGTCCATGGCTCACGCTCATGTATTGCGTGAAAGTTGAAAAGGTTTGAGATCGTCAAAAGTATGAAACAATTGCTTGGCTTGTCATCAGGGTTGTGCATGATGTGAATATTTTGTGTGGTGAAGATGGAGCATAGCCAGACTATATGATTTTGTAGGGATAACTTTCTTTGGCCATGTTATTTTGAAAAGACATGATTGCTTTATTAGTAGGCTTGAAGTATTATTGTTTTTATGTCAAATGATAGACTATTGCTTTGAATCACTCGTATCTTAATATTCATGCCATGATTAGATATGTGATCAAGATTATGCTAGGTAGCATTCCACATCAAAAATTATCTTTTTTATCATTTACCTACTCGAGGAAGAGCAGGAATTAAGCTTGGGGATGCTGATACGTCTCCGTCGTATCTATAATTTTTGATTGTTCCATGCCAATATTCTACAACTTTCATATACTTTTGGCAACTTTTTATACTATTTTTGGGACTAACATATTGATCCAGTGCCCAGTGCCAATTCCTGTTTGTTGCATGTTTTTTGTTTCGTAGAATATCCGTATCAAACGGAGTCCAAACGGAATAAAAACTGACAGAGATTTTTTTTGGAATATATATGATTTTTGGGAAGAAAAATCCACGTGAGACGATGCTCGAGGGGCCCACGAGGCAGGGGGCGCGCCCAAGGGGGCAGGCGCACCCCTGACCCTCGTGGCCACCTCGTAAGGCGGTTGATGCCCTTCTTTCGGCGCAAGAAAGCTAATATCCGGATAGAGATCGTGTCAAAATTTCAGCCCAATTGGAGTTACGGATCTCCGGGAATATAAGAAACAGTGAAAGGTTAGAATCTGAGAACGCAGAAACAGAGACAGAGAGACAGATCCAATCTCGGAGGGGCTCTTGCCCCTCCCATGCCATGGAGGCCAAGGACCAGAGGGGAAACCCTTGTCCTATCTAGGGATGAGGTCAAGGAAGAAGAAGATGAAGGGCCCCCCTCTCCCCTTCTCTTCCGGTGGCGCCGGAACGCTGTCGTGGCCATCATCATCATCACCGCGATCTACACCAACACCTCCGCCATCTTCACCAACATCTCCATCACCTTCCTTCTTCTATCTACAGCGGTTCGCTCTCCCGCAACCCGCTGTACCCTCTACTTGAACATGGTGCTTTATGCTTCATATTATTATCTAATGATGTGTTGCCATCCTATGATGTCTGAGTAGATTTTCGTTGTCCTATCGGTGGTTGATGAATTGCTATGATTGATTTAATTTGCTTGTGGTTATGCTGCTGTCCTTTGGTGCCCATCATATGATTGCGCACGTGGATCACACCCTAGGGTTAGTTGTATGTTGATAGGACTATGTATTGGAGGGCAAGAGTGACAGAAGCTTCAACCTAGCATAGAAATTAATGCGTACGGGATTGAAGGGGGACCAATATATCTTAATGCTATGGTTGGGTTTTACCTTAATGAACGTTAGTAGTTGCGGATGCTTGCTAATAGTTCCAATCATAAGTGCATAGAATTGCAAGTCAGGGATGACATGCTAGCAGTGGCCTCTCCCACATAATACTTGCTATCGGTCTAGTAAAGTAGTCAATTGCTTAAGGGACAATTTCGCAACTCCTACCACCACTTTTCCACACTCGCTATATTTACTTTATTGTTTCTTTATCTAAACAGCCCCTACTTTTTATTTACGTACTATTTATTATCTTGCAAACCTATCCAACAACACCTACAAAGTACTTGTAGTTTCATACTTGTTCTAGGTAAAGCGAACGTCAAGCGTGCGTAGAGTTGTATCGGTGGTCGATAGAACTTGAGGGAATATTTGTTCTACCTTTAGCTCCTCGTTGGGTTCGACACTCTTACTTATCGAAAACTGTTGCGATCCCCTATACTTGTGGGTTATCAGAGGTCCGGACGAGGCGAGTAGGTGGGCGGCATCGTCGGCGGCCCGGATGTCCGGAGGGTGGTCCAGACGTCCGGCTGGGGTCCGGATGATCCTGGACATGTCCGGATGGTCCGTCTTCGGGGTGCAACTTAGGGTGTTATCGGGTCTCCACTTATCCGGACCGTCCGGGCTGGGGTCCGGATCATCCGGGCTCTGTCCGTATCGTCCTGGACCTCGTCCGGATCGTCCGGCCAGCCTAGGACTTGGCTGATTTCTTCTCTGTCTTCACGCATGTCTTCCTCTTACGATCCTTCTTTCTCCTTAGCTTCTCCATGGCTAACTCATTGGTACCTGAGTATGCATAGTGTGTTCGTTTGAGGTAGTAGCCATGTCTCATGTGCATCAAAGTGGAATCGTGAGAGGAGAGATGTCACCTCGGTTTCGAGAGCTCTTGCACGTGCCTGTGTCATGGGTCTTCTAGGCACTCAATGAGACGATGATAGGTCCATGGGGATGACCTTGGGATGCTCCGCAGTATCTCCCCTCCCTTGGGAAGGATCCAACCTCGGACCGAATTCTTCATCACCATGGTAGGGAGATAGATCGTTGACGTTGAAGATGTCGCTCACGGAGTACTTGTCACGTGCAATGTCGATCTTGTAGGCGTTGGTTTTGTAGCGTGCAAGCACCTTGAATGGTCCATCGGCTCATGGCAGAAGTTTGGACTTGCGCTCATTGGGGAAGCGGTCCTTGCGAAGGTGTAGCCACACAAGATCTCCAACGTTGAATATCATGGGTTGCTTATTGACGTTGAGCTTGGTCGCGAGGCATTGTACTTGGCGTTCGATGGAGTTCCGTGTTTCTTCATGCATCTTTTTGAGATGGTTCACACGTGCACTTGGATCCATATTAATGTGCTCTTGTAGTGGTAGAGGGAGAATGTCCAATGGGGACAATGGGGTGAATCCGTAGACGACCTCAAAAGGGGACTTGCCGGTTGTTGAGTGTCTTGCATGGTTGTAGGCGAACTCGGCGATAGGTAGACACTCCTCCCACTCCTTGATGTTCTTCTTGATTAGCACGTGAAGTAGAGCGGTGAGTGTGCGGTTAGTCACCTCCGTTTGGCCGTCGGTTTATGGATGGTAAGCCGTGGAGAAGAGTAGCTTGATTCCGAGCTTGGAGCACAAGGTTTTCCAAAAGTAGCTTAGGAACTTGACGTCGCGGTCCGAGTCTATCGTCTTTGGAACTCCATGTAGTCGTAAGATTTCCCTACAAAAGAGATTGGACACATGTGAAGCATCGTCTATCTTGTTGCAAGGAATGAAATGTGCCATCTTAGAGAATCTATCCGCAACAACAAACAAGGAATCCTTTCCATTTCTAGTTCTAGGAAAACCTAGTACAAAATCCATGCTAATATCTTCCCATGGTTAATACAGAATTGGGAGAGGCATGTAAAGGCCACGATATTGAGCTTTAGACTTAGCTTTGCGACATGTTGAGCATCCGTTGGTGAAGCGGTTGACATCGTGGAACATCTCGGGCCAAAAATAGTTCTTGGAGAGCGTAGCGAAAGTCTTGTCACGTCCAAAATGTCCCATTAGTCCTCCTCCATGAGATTCTTACAAAAGCAACAATCGAAGAGAAGACTCGGGGATGCATAATTTGTTAGCTCTCATAAGATAACCATCTTTGATGTAATAGCGTTCCCAAGATGTATGGCTCAAACGTTTGGCATAAGGAATTGCAAAAGTAGGCTCATGCTCATACAAGTGTTTTATGTGCTCAAAGCCAATGACATTCAATTCAAGTTGAGTAACAAGCATGCATATGCGGGAAAGAGAGTCCGCCACAACATTTTCCTTACCTTTAATGTACTTGATGACATAAGGAAAAGACTCAATGAATTCACTCCATTTAGCATGACACTTGTTCAACTTAGTTTGACCCTTAAGGTATTTAAGCATTTCATGATCGCTATGAATGATAAATTCATGAGGGCGAAGATAATGTTCCCATTCATGCAAAACACGCACTAAAGCATATAACTCTTTTTCATATGTCATAGATGCGGTAATTGTGTTGCGCTCCGGAAAGTTTCTCACTAAAGTAAGCTATGGGGCGCTTCTCTTGCGTTAACACACCTCCTATGCCATTACCACTAGCATCGCAATGAATCTCAAAGGGTTTGTCAAAGTTGAGTAAAGCAAGCACGGGAGCATGAGTAAGCAAATTCTTAAGCTCATTGAAAGCATTATCTTGGGGTGGTCCCCAAACAAAAGGCACATTTTTCTTACTCAAAGCATGCAAAGGTGAAGTAATAGTGCTAAAGTCCTTTACAAAACGACGGAAGAAACCGGCTAGTAGGCGAGTAGGCGGGCGGCGTCGGCGGCGGCCCGGATGTCCGGAGGGTGGTCCAGACGTCTGGCTGGGGTCCGGATGATCCGGGACATGTCCGGATGGTCCGGCTTCGGGGTGCAGCTTCAGGTGTTCTCGGGTCTCCACTTATCCGGACCGTCGGGCTGGTGTTCGGATCGTCCGGGCACTGTCGGATCGTCCGGGGCCTCGTCCGGATCGTCCGGCCAGCCTGGGACTTGGCGGATTTCTTCTCCGTCTTCACACATGTCTTCCGCTTCCGATCCTTCTTGCTCCTTAGCTTCGCCATGGCTAACTCCTTGGTACCTGAGTATGCATACTGTGTCCATTTGAGGTAGTAGCCATGTCTCATGTGCATTGTAGTGGAATCATGAGAGGAGAGATGTCACCTCGGTTTCAAGAGCTCTTGCATGTGCCCGTGTCATGGGTCTTCTAGGCACTCGGTGAGACGATGATAGGTCCATGGGGATGACGTTGGGATGCTCCGCATCAGAGTAGTATTGGGATATTTGATGAGTGGTAACCAGATGTTATTCGGAGTCCCGGTTGAGACCCCGAACGTCACGAGGAGTCTCGGATTGGTCGAGACATAAAGATTTATTTATGGGAAGTCATATTTTGGGTTCCGAAAAGAAGTGCAGTTTTTTTGGTATTGTATCGGGAAGCTTCTAGAAGGTTCCAGAGGATTCCGGAGGGTTACATAAGTCCACAAGTGGGTCAACCACGACCCAAGGGCTAGCATGGGCTGCGGGGAGGTGCCCTAGTCTTATTGGGCTTGGTGCACCAAGTCCTCAAAAGCCCTTGTGGCTATGGAAGGCAAAAAAGGAAGGAGTCCTAGTAGGAATAGGATTGGACTTGGAGTCCAAGTCCTCTCCCCTTAGCTGCACCCTAGGGCTTGGTGGGGATGTTTCTGATGCCCCTCCACCTATATATAGAGGGGGGGGATGCTCCAAGAGGACACACCAAGCCCTTGGCGCGCCTCTCTTTCCTGTTACTCCGTAGTCCCACTGCCTCGTCCCGGCGACGCTTAGCAAAGCGCTGTCGGTGATCCACCACCACCATCACCACCATGCCATCGTGTTGGTTGTGATCCCATCTACTTCTCCTCTCCCGCTTGCTAGATTAAGAAGGAGGAGATGTCATCGAGCTGCACGTGTGCTAAACTCGAAGGTGTCGTCCGTTCGACACTATATCGGTTGGATCGTAATCGGATCATGAATAGTACGACTACATCAACCACGTGATAAAAGCTTCCTCTTAGCGATCTACAAGGGTATGTAGATGCTCTCCCCCTCTCTTAGCTATGCATGTCCATGGATAGATCTTGCGTGTGCGTAGAATTTTTTTGTTTTCGATGCAACGTTTCCCAACAAGGCATTGGCGCAAACAAATTTTTCTGCAGGACGATCTTCATCATGGACGCCACGTACATCTTATCCTTCCGCACGTCCTATTTCAGCACCGCCTACTTCATCCACCAACTCCATCCGAGATACAAGAAAACAGGCACCACCACCACCATCCGCCAAGAGCGCACCTTCTGGTGCCGCACAGAGCTCTTCTTCATCCATGGCATCAACAGGGCAAACACATGGGGTTATGTGTCGTCATTTCAAGGGTGAAGGTCGTTATGCAAGCAAATGTCCATCTCCGCATGTGATGATTGTTACTGAGGATGGTAGGTATGAGTCCGCTAGTGACTATGATGAGGAGACTTTGGCTCTTTTTGCAAGTGAAGAACATGATGGAGATGATTCTGAACATGGGACGCAATACATGGCTGCTGAAGATGCTGGCATGTGTGATTTTAGTTTCTCCATGTTTTTGGAGTGTGCAGGTAACACAAGCTGAGCATAATTAGTGGCACAATTTGTTCCATACAAAGGGAGTTGTGAAGTAATGTTTTGTCCGCGTCATCATTGATGGACGAAGCTGCAACAACTTGGCTAGCATGGAGTTGGTGGAGAATTTGTCTCTCACCACAAGACCCCATATGCATCCTTACTACATCCAATGGTACAACCACAGTGGCAAGATTAAGGTAACACGTACTGTTCATGTGCATTTTAGTATCGCTACATATGCTGATTATGCTTATTGTGATGTGGTACCCATGTAGGCATGTCCCTTATTACTTGGTAGACCATGGCAATTTGATAAAAATTCTGTACACCATGGTAGAAACAATTAGTATACTCTTGTTCATAAGCATAAACATATTACCTTGCTTCCTATGACTCCTGAACACATTTTGAAAGAGGATATTAATAGAGCTAGTAAAGCAAAATAGGAGCACAATAAGAGTGAGAATCAGATTGTGGCAAAAGAATTTGAGCAACAATTGAAGCCTAATAACAAATCATCATCTAGTATTGCATCTGAAATTAAATTGAAAAGTGGATGTTTACTTGCCACGAAATCTGTTTGCTATGCTTTTGTGTGCAAAGAGGCATTATTTTCATTCGAGGACGTGTCTTCCTCTTTGTCTCCTACTGTCACTAACATTTTGCAGGAGTTCGCCGACGTCTTTCTACAAGATGTGCCACTAGGATTACAACCTAGTCGAGGGAGTGAGCATCAAATTAACTTAATTTCCGGTGCTTTGTTGCCAAACCGTGCGCCATACCGTACCACTCTAGAGGACACGTAGGAGATAATGCGTCAAGTATAGGAGCTGCTCAACAAAGGTTATATACATGAATCTCTTAGTCCTTGTGCTGTTCCTATTATTCTAGTGCCAAAAAAGCATGGTACACCACGTATGTCTGTTGATTGTAGAGGCATTAATAATATTACTATTAGCTATCGTCATCCTATTCCTAGGCTAGATGATATGCTTGATGAATTAAGTTGCTCTAGTATTTTCTCCAAAGTGGATTTGCATAGTGGATACCATCAAATTCGTATGAAATTGGGTGATGAATGGAAAACAACATTTAAAACTAAATTTGGGTTATATGAGTGGTTAGTCATGCCTTTTGGGTTAACTAATGCACCGAGTACTTTCATGAGATTAGTGAATGAAGTTTTACGTGCTTTCATTGGACGATTTGTGGTAGTCTATTTTGATGATATACTAATTTATAGCAGATCTTTGGAGTAACATTTTTAACATTTACATGCTGTTTTTATTGCTCTATGTGATGCACGTTTGTTTGGTAACCTTGGGAAGTGCACCTTTTGCATCGATCGAGTATCTTTTCTTGGCTATGTTGTTACTCCACAGGGAATTGAAGTTGATAAAGCCAAGATTAAAGCAATTGATAGTTGGCCACAACCCATAACGGTCACACAAGTGAGGAGTTTTCTTGGACTCGCTGGTTTCTATAGGCGTTTTGTGAGAGATTTCAGCACCATTGCTGCACCTCTCAATGAGCTTACAAAGAAGGATGTGCCTTTTGTTTGGGGGTACCGCACAGGAAGAAGCCTTAACGGTATTGAAAGATAAGTTGACACATGCTCCTTTACTCCAACTTTCTGATTTTGAGACTTTTGAGCTTGCATGTGATGCTAGTGGAATTCGATTGGGAGGTGTGTTATTAGTAAACCTGTTGCATACTTTTCTGAAAAATTGAGTGGGCCTAGTCTAAACTATTCTACTTATGATAAGGAATTATATGCTCTTATTTAGACTTTAGAAACATAGCAACAATATTTATGGCCCAAAGAATTTGTTATACATTCTAATCATGAAGCTTTGAAACATATTAGAAGTCAAGAAAAACCGAACCGTAGACATGCTAAATGGGTTGAATTCATTGAGGCTTTCCTTATTTCATAAAACACAAGAAGGGTAAACATAATTTTATTGCTGATGCACTGTCTCATCGCTATACTATGCTTTCACAACTTGACTTTAAAATATTTGGTTTGGAGACCATCAAAGATCAATATGCGCATGATCTGAATTTAAAGATTGTAGCGACTCGACCTCAAACGGTCAAGCCTCTGTGTATCTGTGCCATCCCTGGATCGATATGCTGGCACACACAGTACATCAATGCATATATCAAAGTGCAATCACATGTATAAATAACGTAAAAACTGATATATACCTCATAAGTCTCAGTGGAAACAAACATAAGGGTATGGAGTCCCATCAACGCCAACGGTAAGTTGAGTGTAGACTGTAATCCTACAACATAATTCTTACTTGTCGTAGAAATTCCTGCAATATAAGACGTTGCAGCCCTGTAGGTCAGTACATTGAATGTACTAGCAAGTCACATCAAAAGAATGATGAACCTATTTGTACATGCAATTTGGCTTGTGGAAAGCTCTAAGTTTAGTTTTTTTTGCATAAAGCTAGTTTTTCCCTAGAATAAAAGATACTATTCTACCACTACAGTATAGCATAGGATGAGTTGGCAAACCCAACTCAATCCATTCCCAAAGTTTCATTCAAAACCCAACTGTTTAAATCAAGGGTGATGAGATCTCCCAGCATTTCCAATACTAGATGCTCAAGTTGTCCGTAACCGGGGACACGGCTAATCGATTAGGTTTTAACACTCTTCAGAGGTTTGCGCACTTTTCCCCACAAGACTCAACCGCCTCCCTTGAAATTCTCGCACTGCCTGGTGTTTGAGAATAGGATGACCGAGACATAGTCTTTCGAAACTATTTCCCCTTAACCCATGGATAGGCCGGTACACCTACTCATTCTACATCTGCTAGCCCATCCCGGAAGGGGTCACACTAACTACTCAACTAAGCCAGAGCCCATATTGGCTTGTGGCTGCACACATAAGCTTCTATACATGAGAATATGATTGATCTCTTTGAGCCTGTGTGGCCGACCACTAGTGGTGCACCACCATGGATTAACCATGCATGCTCCCACTGTACTTCGCCACCATTCAAACCAAATACCGCCCAGGTAGTTCATTTAAGTCTTGGTCCTGATTACTACTTTGTCACTCATGTCTCACCATGTTTGCTTCCCAAACCACGTCTACATTTAGCGAGGCAAAAATAAACTTACACGATGGTGACAAGGATGTATAGATCAGACCTACCTCAAATGAACTACTAGGTAACAGCATACCCATCTGGAAACAATAAATCCTACCATGCAATCCTACCACAAAAGGACTAAGTGCATAATATAAAACATAGATAATTGGAAGAATGGTCAAATGGTAACTTGCCTGGTAATAGTTGACGAAGATTATATCGCTCTCAGAATTTTACTTATTAGAACTATTCGTCACTCTCCGATGAAAATCTATAAAGTCAAACGTTGCATTCACATAAGCAATCATTTCGGAGAACCAAATAACATGTAACATGAAAAGACTCGGAAAATCCAAATGAAAACACCACACACTTAACTAAAAATACTATGTGCAAAACAACATGTGACATACGGTTCAAAATTGTGATGTGAACTATAGTGCATACAAGGCATAGGAGTAAAACTATCATGGACAGATCCTAAGTGGGTGAAAATATGTGACAATGGTGGCTATGGTGACAAAGTGCAAAAAGAATCAACTCAATCGACGCTACGGTTTAGGAGATATGGTCAGTTGAAGTTTGAATTCAAACCTGAATAAATTCAAATTTGAAATTGGCCAAAAGTTTTCAAAGTTAGTTCAATGGATAAATCTATTTTAGACGAACATTTTGCCGTTGGTTTCGTTGAATTTGGACTTACGGTTAAAAAGATACAACCATTCGAAATTTAGGGCTAAACTAAAAACTCAGGGACTTGACTATGAAAATTTTATTCACGACCTGGTCCCTGGCCATGTGGCGGATTTCTAGTGGCTAAAAGTTGTTTGTTGTAGAAGCTTATACGGCAAACGACTGCTATCTAAGCAAAACGGCGGCATCGGCTAACTAAAACAAAAACCGATCATTTTTTAACAAAACCCGTGGTTTAAGAAACCCGCGGTTAACCGATCTAAACTAAAAAAATCAAACGGAGGGAGAGAGCGGTCATCTTACAGAGGCGACGGCGATGTACAAGGGCGGCGACGCTGGCATTAGCAGGTGATGGGGCAGTGAATCCGGCGCTCCTCGGCGACAGGGAAGGAGGCGGCGGGGTCCGGCGCGTCTTGGGCGATCCGCTGGTGGGGTCGGCGGGCGCCAGGGTGGTCGGGGTTGTGCTACATGGGGAGAGCGTCTCTATGCTCTGGCGAGGACGCAGGTCGTTGGGACGGCGCCTCTGGCGAGACCTAGGTGGCAAAACATGTCAAAATGATGCGGGATGGCGAGGCAAGTTGATTGACAGGGAATAAGAGGGTTCGGGTGTGCCACCGGCGACGAAAACGACGACGAGAAGCTCTGGCTCCGGCGAGATGCGAAACGACGGGGCGGCAGCTACGAGTGGTGAGAGGGCTAGCGAAGTGTCTGAATGGAGAGAGGGGGCTTCGGGGATTTTATAGGCGTGGAGAGAAGGCGCTGGGCTGCGGGATAAGCTTTATCCCCGAGGGCGTCGTCTGGTGGTTGCGGGCGGTGACCGTGCGAACTCTATTTGAGCGGAGCGAGCGGGAGGTTGGGGGTGACCTGGGGGGCGGGCCCCATCTAGCAACGGGCGCTGCGGGCGAGCGAGGGGAAGGCGAGGGCGGGCGAGCGTGTGGTGGCCCTCGAGCACTGGCCTTGGGCCAAAGTTGGCCCGCGGCTGGCTGGGCCGTGCGTTGTGTCCCTGGGCCGAAGTGGTTTCGGTCCATGGGGGTGTGCACGCGGTTTTTTTTATAGAAAACTTTTCGAGGCCAAAACGAAACCAAACAACATCCTAAAAATACCATGATAATTTCTAAAATTATCTTTGAATATCTGTAACACAATGAATATTTATCAAGCATAGAAGAATTTGAAAATATTTTCCTAATGCATTTATTGCACTTTTTGCAAATTGAGTAAATACCAAATAAACTATAAAAACTCCAACTAATATTCAAAATGAAATTTCCAACTCTTGTAAGGTTTGAGGAAGTCATCTTATCCCCTCTCATTTCTTTTTCTCGAGTGGATAATTATTCGAATATTTGAAAGAAAACTCCAAAATGTAATGAGATGCAAATGATTTCAAATTTTAGAATAACTTCTATTGGTTTCATAATCCCTTTCCATATTTTCTTTCTAATATTTGAAGGAGTCATATTTCCTTCTCTCTTTGTTTTATTTGAATAAATGGAAATGATTTTGAAACTCAAAATGGAAAAACTTTCCAAAAGTGAACGAAATGAAATTCAAAAGTTCTCCTCATCACTCTCCACTCTATTTCATATATTTTGAAGAAGTCTTATTATCTTCCCTCATGAAAATCCTTGAGTGGCATAAAGTTTTTGATTTGAAATATTCTGAAATGGAATTCAAATCATTTTCAAACCCCTTTTCATTTCTTTAAATGGAAGAAGTCATATTATCTTCACTCTAGGGTTTTTGTAATGAAATGAATTTGAATTCATGGAGATAATTTTTTTAGAAAAATGCAAGGATGAAAGTTTGGGAAAGTCCTTTTATTCCCTCTCATTCAACTTTCAAAAACTTTCAATTTCCACTCAATTTCACACAATCATTCACACGACAATCAAAAAAACAGTCATAATTAATTATTTAATATAACATTCTAAAATTTAGAATTTTGGGATGTTACAAACTACCACCCTTAAAATGAATCTCGTCCTCGAGATTCGGAGAGGCTAGAAAGAAGGTTAGGTTTGGGGGGTCTCCTTGAAAATCCATTCATCAACACAAGGTATGGGGTGCTACCACCCTTAAAAGTATGGTTATGGTTCCAACAAAACTCATGTACTCCGCCCTTTGGGTTGACAGCGTCGGTCCTCTCATACTCCCCGGAGTAACTCTTTCTTTAAGGCTCTTCAGGTAAGGGCATGACCCTTTCCTTAAAATCTGGAGTCCTTGCATCAAATAAGACCCTTCCGAGTCTGGGGCTTCTTAGCTGATAGGTATGTCGCCAATGCTAAACAACTACCAAAAATCTCATGGTGGTCAACAATTACTGGTTCCTCCTGTAGGAAACAGGTCTAGGTTGAATCTCACCGTATAACCTACGATTAGCAACGGGTGCGTGTACATGGTTTCCATCGTCCTGCCATTCTAAGGCTTTTGGTTTGTTGGGTCGACACTCTTTGATGCGGAGCATCCCATGATCATCCCCATGGACGCACTGTAACACCCCGGATATGATTTTCCCAATATGTACTCCAACTCTTGCCGTTTCCGGCGTTAAGTTATTTTATTTTCTCGGGTTCGGGTTTTTGTATCCGTGTGTTGTTATCGTTGTCATGCATCTCATATCTTGTCATCATGTGCATTGCATTTGCATACGTGTTCATCTCATGCATTCGAGCTTTTTCCCCGTTGTCCGTTTTGCATTCCGGTGCTTCATTCTCTTCCGGTGGTCAATTCTACCTTTCTTTCGTGTGTGGGAATTAAACATTTCCGGATTGCACCGAGACTTGCCAAGCGGCCTTGGTTTACTACCGTTAGACCACCTGTCATGTTTCGTACCATTTGGACTTCGTTTGATGCTCCAACGGTTAACCGAGGGACCGAAAAGGCCTCATGTGTGTTGCAGCCCAACACCCCTCCATTTTGGCCCAAAACCCACCAAAACCCTCTCCATCATCTAGAGCTTTCGATCGCGATCGCGTGGCCGAAAACCGCACCTCATTTGGACACTCCTAGCTCCCTCTATGCCTATTTAAAGACACCCCCGAATTTCTCCTTCCCCTTCCTCCCGAAACCCTAGCCCTCTTCTTCCTCCGTGCGCCGGACAACGTCCGCCGGCGCCGGACGTGTCCGCTGCGCCCGCCGCCGCCACGTGGCACCTCCCCACTCGCCCGCGCCCGCGCCCCACATCGTCGGCCCGCTCAGCCCACGTCGGGCCCCCGAGCCCGTTTGCCTCCGCGCCGCCCGCGCCTGCTCGTCCCCGCCCGAGCCGGCAGGTCCTTCGATGCCGGCCACCGTGAGCGCCATCGCCGGTCAGCGCTTCGCCTTGGTGCCGCTCCTCGCCGCCGGCCCGCCGCACCGGATCCGGCGCCGCCTCACCGCACCGCCCGCCGCCGCCAGGTCGCCGCCTCACCGCACCGGCCCCGGTCCCCTCTCCGGCGGCCTCCTCCTTCTCCCCGCAGCAAGACTTCGGCGAGCTTCAAGTCCCTCTCCGGCGAACCTCGTAACCCGTGCGGCCAGATCTGGATCCGGATCCCGTCTCGGTTGACTTTCCGTCCCTAACCCTAGATATTTTGCCCCTGTTCATCGCATCGTAACTCCTCATCCATAGCTCCGTTTTGGGCATTTAGCATATCAAAATGTTCGTCTCAGAGAGTACATGATTTCATCTCATTGCATCATTTTCATTTGAGTTCATCTTGATGCCCGAAATTCTGTTGGAAGAGTGCTATTTGAGATAATTGTCAGATCTGCTGCTCCAATTAGATATTTGTCATTTTTGCCATGATTATTGTGTGCATGATATGCCCCTGAGCTCTACATGAGTTTTGTTATATGTTTTTCCATCTATCCAGAGGTGCAATCCATGTATTTTTGTGATGTGTGTGGTGACTAGCACAAGCTTGCAAAGTGGTGCATTCGTTAATGCTGATTTCAGGGACTTAGCATTTCCACTAAGTCCTTGATCTGTTTATCTGAACATGCCATATGTTCTTGTTGTTTCCTAGTGATCTGTGCCTCTTTTGAGGATGATCAGTAAGGATGTTTTGTCAATCTTGTAGTGCTCTATCCATCCATGTCTTTGTTTGCAATTATGGAGCTACCTAGCTTGAGTCAATCGAGCTCTACTTTTGTCATTTCGTGAATCTGGGCAGATTGTCTACTTGTTAGCAATTTTGCCGAGGATGTTGTAGTTGATCCGTGCATGCTATGTTATTGTTCTTGCCATGTCTAGCTTGTATTTTGTGTATTCTTGATGGGTGTATGCTTAGTTTGTCATGACTTACTCTGTAGTGAGTGCATCGAGCTCGTAAACATGCCTACTTGATATCCGTTTTAGCATGCTCCAGTTTTCACTAAGTCTGAGAACTGATTATGTTTTTGCCATGTTCACATGCTTGCAAATGTATTTTCTGATCCCTTTTGGCTCAAGGTCACTAAGGGACTTTTGTTAAGCTCTTTGAGTAGCTCCATGCCATGCTTTACCTTGCCATGTTAAGGTCCTGTAGAATATAGTTTTCATGCTCCAAAGTGTGCTATTTGATCTGAAATTACAGACAAGTGTTAATTTCACTAAGTATGAAATCTGTTTGCCAAATGCATTTTTGCCATGCTTGTTTGAACCTGTTAATGGATGAATTGGCCGTAGCTCAGTGCTAGTCTTTTGTTAAGCATCAGGAATGGATCCCTGCCATGTATTTTGATGCCATGTTTGGGTGCTGTAGCATGTCCATCTTGTTGCATCTAGTTGGCTACTTGCTGTAAATTGCAGAACGTGGTCATATTTGAATTGCTTGCCATTTCCAAACCGTAACTCCGATTCCGGCGTTCTTTATATCGTTTTCAAGCGATTTCATCTCATATTTCCAGTGGCACACTTGGTTTTCCAAGTGGAGGCCAGGTTCATGCATTCCTTGTCAAATCTTGCATATGCATCACATATCGCATCCCGCATAGCATACCATCTTTGCATCATATTGTTTGAGCCTTGCATGTGGTTGATTGTGTCCTTGTTGTTTGTTTGTCTTGTTTGGGTAGAGCCGGGAGACGAGTTCGCTAACGAGGAGCCCGTTGAGTTTGCTTTCGAGGATCCAGTCAACTCTGACAACTTTGCAGGCAAGATGATCATACCCTCGAAATCACTACTATCTTTGCTTTGCTAGATGCTCGCTCTTTTGCTATGCCTATGCTACGATGCCTACCACTTGCTTATCATGCCTCCCAAATTGCCATGTCAAACCTCTAACCCACCATGTCCTAGCAAACTGTATATTGTCTATGTTACCGCTTTGCTCAGCCCCTCTTATAGCGTTGCTAGTTGCAGGTGAAGATTGGAGACCGTTCCTTGTTGGAACATTATTTACTTGTTGGGATATCATTATATTGCCTTGTTATCTTAATGCATCTATATACTTGGTAAAGGGTGGAAGGCTTGGCCTCTCGCCTAGTGTTTTGTTCCACTCTTGCCGCCCTAGTTTCCGTCATATCGGTGTTATGTTCCCGGATTTTGCGTTCCTTACGCGGTTGGGTGATAATGGGAACCCCTTGATAGTTTGCCTTGATTAAAGCTTTTCCAGCAATGCCCAACCTTGGTTTTACCATTTGCCACCTAGCCTCTTTTTCCCTTGGGTTTCTGGAGCCCGAGGGTCATCTTATTTAAACCCCCCCGGGCCAGTGCTCCTCTGAGTGTTGGTCCACCTGTCAGCTGCCGGTGGCCACCAGGGGCAACTCTGGGATGGCCTACCCGTACCTAGGACAATCTGAGTGTGCCCTGAGAACGAGATATGTGCAGCTCCTATCGGGATTTGTCGGCACATTCGGGCGGTGTTGTTGGATTTGTTTTAACTTGTCAAAGTGTCTTGTAGAACCAGGATACCGAGTCTGATCAGAATGTCTCGGGAGAAGGTCTATTCCTTCGTGGACCGTGAGAGCTTGTCATGGGCTAAGTTGGGACTCCCTGTAGGGATCAAGCCGTGCCTGCGGTTATGGGCAGATGGGAATTTGTTAATGTCTGGTTGTAGATAACTTGAACCTTAACTTAATTAAAATGAATCAACTATGTGAGTTACCGTGATGGTCTCTTCTCGGCGGAGTCCGGGCAGTGAACACGGTGTTGGAGTAATGCTTGCCGCAGGTTGCCCTCTAGTTACACGCTCGCGCTTTGCCTCCTCTTCTCGCTCTCTTTTGCAAACAGGTTAGCCACCATAAATGCTAGTCGCTTGCCGCAGCTCCACATATATTATACCTTGCCTTACCTACAAGCTTAAATAGTCTTGATCGCGAGGGTGCAAGATTGCTGAGTCCCTGTGGCTCACAGATTACTTCCAAACCAGATGCAGGGCCTGATGACTCCATTCCAGATGACGCGCTTGAGCTCAAGTGGGAGTTCGACGAGGACTCACGCCGTTACTACATGTCTTTCCCTGATGATCAGTAGTGGTGCCTAGTTGGGGTGATTGGGACCGTGTCGCATGTTGGCTTATCTTTTATTTTGGCGCCGTAGTCGGGCCATGAGTGTTTGAATGTTATAATGCTATTTATGTACTTTGATTGACGTGGCGAGTGTAAGCCAACTATGTATCTCCCCTTTTATTATCTATATTACATGGGATGTTGTGAAGATTGCCTAACTTGTGACATTGCTTTCAATGCGGTTATGCCTCTAAGTCGTGCCTCGACACATGGGAGCTATAGCCGCATCGAGGGCGTTACACGCACCTACACCTCCAACGACACCACTTGGATCAATGACAAGAGCCCGAGCCAAGGCTATCGAAGATAATGTGAACTCACTCCGCTCCGAACTTCCACTTTCTATGCATGAGACATGGCTACTGTCAGGACCCCGATTCCAAGTCACATCGATCTAGCCGGTAGCAACTCATATCAATTTGCGGCCTCACGCACGGTATTCCCACGGGTGTCGCCTTACCATGGCCCGGGACCGTTTGCGCCTTTTGGCTCACGTATATGATAGTGTCGCTAGCATCCATATGACAGAGAACCCGGGCCGACATGGCTAGTCGTGAACCCAAAGCGGCACTAACCTATGGGGACAGGCATACATGAATCACATCGAGCATGTCGGTCAGCAGTGTGTGAATCCGGGCTGTAGCACTGGGCTAACAGGACTCCGGGAACCCGGGCTGTAGCAGGCTAGGTAGGACTCTGGATGTCACCGCGTGACATTTCCCCGAAGGGACAGACACAGGAACAAGTAGAAACACATGCCAGCCAGTCAAGTGTCCTGAGCAGTAGTGCTGGGCTAGCAGGACTCCGATGAACCGGGCTATAGCGGACTACTATGGCTCATGGTAGCACTAGACTACATTTCCCAATAAGATAGGCTGCCAAGGATAAACAACTAGATTGTCGGATCCCATACATACCAAGCATTTCAATCATACACACAATATGCTCGATATGTGTAAATACAACATGGCATCACAACAAAACTCTACAACTCAAAGTACTTTATTTTAAGGCTCCGAAGAGCCATACATAACATGTTCATATAGGTAGGGGTCACATGACCCGACACTCAAGTCATACAAGCATACAAGCACATGCGGAAGCAAACTAGTCCGAGTACAGACACTAGAAAGAAAGAAGGCTTGACGAAGCCTGTCTATCTACATAGGGCCCTCCATGGCTCGGAATCACCACCTGGGTGGCAAGTCACTCATCGACGTCGAGGTCTACGTAAAACCCATCGGAAGAGGCAGTGTTGCCGTCTGAAAACAGTAATTAAAGAAACATGAGTACAAAGGTACTCAACAAGACTTACAACAGACAGATGTTACTACACATGCTCATTATCAAGAAGGTGGTGGAGTTATTGCAGCAAGCCAGCTTTCACTCTTGGCTAAGGTATCCTACGAGACACCACTTGTAAAAATAGTTCTCGCACACGAGTCCACTAATCACCAACACAATACTCCACCGTGGATTCTCCCTCGTCATCCTACGAGAGGGCCATCCATGGTACTCACACTTATCTTGAGTCTTTTAGTAGTAACCATTAACTTGTCTATGAACTGTATAGGCAACCAAGTAGTCCTTTGCCGCAGACGCGGCTATTCGAACAGATGATGTTAACCCTACAGGGGTGTACTTCTTCACACACGCTCTCACCACTTACCGTCGTTTACGACATGTACTCGGCAACCTTCAAGCGGAAGCCCAACGAGGGTGTCGGCCACGGCCTACCTAAACACTCAAGTCTCTAGTCTAGGTCTATCGCCTATCCAGGTTCCATCCGCAGGGAGTCCGGCCGAGGTTTCCACATACGGCCCCGAACGATGTGTACAGGGTTCCCGAGACACCAAACGAGGCACTCGGTACACCGTGCTACGGTGTATCTACCGCATCATAGCCCACCCCTAGGGTTAGCGCTACGCACGGCTGCCAACACATAACCTATAAACACCAGAAACTAGTTGCAACTCCTGGACAGAGAACTAGGGTGGTTAAGAAGCCGAGAGGGTCCATTGGTTTCGTGCCTAATGTATGGTAGTAACTGATTCTTGAATCACACATACAGATCTCAGTTTTTAAGGACGGCGTCAATGAAACAACCCACCATGTACTCCTACATGGCCTCTCATTGATACCTTTACCAAATCATGTTCAACACATCCCTCACATTACCGACGTAATCATTTCACTCTAGCCCATCACCCAAATGAACCAGACCTGACACAACTCCAAGCATAGCAGGCATAGCAAGGTAGGAAACACATACATGGCTCAATCAACTCGTAGACATGCTAGTGGGTTTCATCTAGTTACTGTGGCAATGACAGGTCATGCAGAGGATAAGGGTTCAACTACCGCATCACACAGCAGTTTGAAACATTGTTGTCTTAATGCAGTAAATGAGAGCAGGAGCGAGAACATGGGATTGTATTGATATGATCAATGGGGCTGCTTGCCTGATGGAGTAGTAGTAGGGTACTGCCCCTTAAGTTGGATACTCGTGAATATCCTCGGAGGCAGAACCTACCACGAAAGACACCACAGAACACAATCATCACATGGCAATATGCAACAATATGATGCATGCTATGACATGGCAATATGAGGTGTCCTGGCTAATGCATTGTGAAACAAGTTGGTTTGAGTCTATTTGAATCAAAGGTTCAAATGGAAGCTTATGTTATTAAGTCATATAAGTGCATTAGCTTGTTTCACCTAAACAGCAAGGTTAAAGTGTTCTGTCATGCATGAAACCATTACAGATGGAAATATTGAATTCTTCTGATCAAATTTCATATATAAATCTTTGCATTTGGAGTTACGGATTAAAAGTTATGAATTTTTGAAGTTTGTAGTATTTTCTGGAATTTCCTGTGTAAAAGTAATTCTAGAAAATAGTTATTGCGTCAGCAGTGCGTCATGGTGATGTCAGCGGTCAACGGAGCCGGTCCAGGTCAAACCTGACCAGTGGGACCCCCGTGTCAGTGTAATTAGCCTAACTAATTTCTAGTTAGCACGAAACCTAACTTAATTAGCAGTCGGGCCCCACCTGTCATGGACTCAGGGAGGAGTCAACCTGGGCCCACACGGAGTCAAATAGGGTCAAACGGGGCCAAACTCGCCGGCGTTTAGCCGCCGGCGAGGCCAGACGCGGCGGGGCAGTGCGGGTTTCGTGCTGCGGCGACCAAGTGGACGGCGGAGACCATCTACGCGTAGCTGGGGACGAGCCGCGCCGTTTGGTGGCAGTGGTGGAGCTCGGGGTGGCCGGAAACATCGTCGACGACGAGCTGTGCGGATGCCGGAGCTCGGGTGAGGTCGAACCCGAGGCTACGGGACACGGCGAGGTGCGTGGAGTGGTGCTACGGGTTCCTGCGAGTGCGGTGAGTGTGATGGACACAGTGGTGTGGCCGGAGGGTGACCGGAGTCACGTCGGCGACGAGCTCGGCGGCGGCGCGTGCAGTGATGCTTCGTGCAGTCCCTACGGTGCTCGAGAGAGAGAATGGAGAGGATGGAGAGGTGCAGGAGCTCACGGCGATCACGTAGGAGCAGACGGCGCGGCCGGGGACGAACGGTGGTGGTGGTGACGGCGAAGGGGGTCTGCAGCGGTGCTCGGTGAAGTCGAGCTCGAATAGGATGAAGCAGGCGCGCGAGCGCTCTGGGCTCGAGCTACTCGATGGAGATGATGACGGCCAAGCTATTGGACACGGCAGCGCGGCATGGGGACGACGGCGGACGCGAGTTTCACGTTGGCGTGGGCGCGACAGTGTCGGCCATGGTGCGGGAGAGCGAGGGAGAGAGGTAGGGGAGTGCGTGTGGTGTCCACGAGGTCGGGGCGGCGACGTGGGTCTCGCCCAGGTGTCGAGGGGCGCAGCGGCAAGCAGGTGGCGCCGTGGCGAGCTCGCGCTCGCCGGCATCACCTCTGTGCCTGCCTGGCGGGGACGAAGTAGCGGGCTGGCATGGGCCAGCACAACACTGGGCCGCCAAGTGGGCTGCGGCCAGATAAGTTCCCTCCCTCTCTTTTAATTTCTGTTTTCTATTTTTTTGTAACAGTGTGGCTTTATTAAAAATACTTAGGCATCTTCAAAAATCCTAAAAATAATCAGGGGCTCTGTTTAGATTATTTCCAGGAGCCCACACTTATTTCCAGAATTATTTGGGCATTTAAAATATTTTATATCATTTAAATGCCCAAATGCAAACAGGTAAAGATTTAATCCAATGACCTTAGGTGTCCTAGAAAAATGTGAACCCATTTTGTCAGAGGTTCTAACCCAAAACAAAAAGGGGTGGACTTTTTAGAAGGGCATTTCAGGTTCATTGAAAATAATTTTAGTAAACCCTAGTTGTTTCCGGGGGGGGTGCTGGGGGTTCTGTTATCCCCATTTCAATTTTCTGGAAAAGTAGACATGATGCAACACTCTAATGCATGAACTAGCTAGTGTGTGACAACTCACCCCCACTCAAAAGAATCTCGTCCCGAGATTTAGGATCCGTTGGGAAGAAGGTGGGGTACTCAAGTCGAAGACGGTCCTCCCTTTCCCAAGTGGCTTATTTTTTAGAGTGGTGTGACCATTGAACCTTGAGAAACTTGATGTTATGGCGTCGAGTGGTACGCTCGGCTTGATAAAGGATACAAACAAGATATTCCCGATATGTGAGATTATCTTGGAGATCAAGCATTTCATGGTCCACTCCACGGATAGATCCGCGAAGCAACGCCTGAGTTGAGAAATGTGGAAGACATCGTGAACTCTGGAAAGATGCGGAGGTAGTTCCAATTGGTAGGCAACTTCTCCTCGTTTGGCAAGAATGCGAAAAGGTCCAATGTAACGAGGAGCCAATTTTCCTTTGATACCGAAACGATGGGTTCCCTTTAAAGGAGTAACCCGAAGGTAAGCCTTCTCGCCGACTTCATAAGTCATGAGCTTATGTTTGCGGTCATATTGGCTCTTTTGACGAGATTGGGCTGATTTCAATTTCTCACGAATAACACGAACCTGCTCTTCTGTTTCCTGAATCATATCTGGGCCAAAGAGTTGTCTTTCCCCGGTTTCTGACCAGTTAAGAGGCATTCGACATTTTCGTCCATAGAGAACTTCGAAAGGAGCTTTGCCCAAGCTAGCTTGATAACTATTGTTATAAGCGAACTCCGCGAATGGAAGGCATTTCTCCCAATCCATTCCTAATGAGATGATAGAAGCTCGGAGCATATCCTCCAGAATTTGATTGACTTGCTCCACTTGACCACTTGATTGGGGTTGGAAGGCGGTGCTAAAAGAGAGACGAGTCCCCATAGCATTTTGGAAACTTTCCCAAAATCGAGAAGTGAAGAGACTTCCACGGTCTGAGTTAATTTCCAATGGGACACCATGAAAAGACACTATTCGGGAGATGTACAAGTCAGCTAGTTGGCTAGCGGTTATACTCTCATGAACAGGTAGGAAGTGGGCTACTTTGGAAAGACGATCGACAATGACGAAGATAGCATTATTCCCTTTCTTGGTCCTGGGAAACCCGGTAATGAAATCCATACTGATTTTATCCCATTTCCATTCAGGAATAGCCAAAGGTTGAAGGGTGCCAGCAGGCCATTGATGCTCTGCTTTAACACGACGACAGACGTCGCAACTAGCAAAGTATTGAGCAATTTCTCTCTTCATCCTAGTCCACCAAAACCTCTGGCGTAGGTCTTGATACATCTTTGTACTACCGGGATGAATGGTGAGAGGGGATTCATGAGCTTCCTTAAGAATCAGCCGCCTCAGGTTTCGTGCCTTGGGAACCACTAAGCGGTTTCCAAAGAAAATGACACCTAGATCATCAACGGAGAAACAATTCGCGACTCCTTTCTTAATGTTTCTCTTAATATGGGAGATTCCCGGATCTACCTTCTGTGCTTTGATGATCTGATCCGTAAGGGTAGGTTTCGCCACCAGGGTGGATAGGAATCCTTGAGGAACAATGTGAAGGTTAAGCTTCCTAAATTCCTCAGGGAGAAGTGGTTGACCTTGTTGTAACATCAGATTGTTACAATAGGATTTACGACTTAGTGCATCGGCCATGACATTGGCTTTTCCCGGGGTGTAAGTTATTCCTAAGTCGTAATCCGTGATCAACTCGACCCAACGTCTTTGCCTGAGATTCAAATCCGGTTGGGTGAAGATATATTTCAGACTTTGGTGATTAATGAAGATCTCGCAATGATTACCGAGAAGGTAATGTCGCCAAGTTTTAAGTGCATGGATTACAGCTGCAAGCTCTAGATCATGTGTGGGATAGTTTTCCTCATGTGGGTGTAATTGCCGTGAAGCATAGGAAATTACCTGACAATCCTGCATGAGTATGCAACCTAGTCCTTGTCGCGAGGCGTCGCAATAGATAATAAAGTCCTTGGAGAAATCTGGTGGTACCAGTACGGGAGCAGATGTCAGGCGTATTTTTAGTTCCTGAAAGCTGAACTCGCACTTTGGGGTCCACTCAAACTTTTTATCTTTCTTGAGGAGTTCAGTTAGAGGTTTAGCAACCTTGGAGAAATTCTCGACGAAGCAGTGACAATAGCTTGCTAAGCCAAGGAAGCTCCGAACTTTCTTGACCGTTTCAGGTGGAGTCCAATCAAGGACGGCTTGAACTCGCTCGGGATTGACAGCAATACCCTTACCAGAGATTACATGGCCTAGGTAGGTCACTTCTGGCAACCAAAATTCACACTTGGAAAATTTGGCATAAAGGCGATGCTCTCGAAGTTTCCTCAATACCAGCCTTAGATGTTCGGCATGTTCTTCCTCATTCGTGGAGTAGATGAGTATGTCGTCAAGGTATACCACGACGAATTTATCCAAATACTCCATGAAGATCGAGTTCATTAACTGAGAGAAGGTGGCTGGGGCATTGGTTAAACCGAAGGACATGACGGTGTACTCGTATTGGCCATAACGAGTAACAAAGGCCGTTTTGGGAATGTCCCTATTTTTGATTTTGATTTGATGGTAGTCCATTTTGGAGAAGACTGAGGATCCAGCGAGTTGATCATACAGATCGTTGATCCTGGGGAGCGGATACTTGTTCTTGATAGTGACCAAGTTGACATGTCAGTAATCTACCACCATCCGATCCGTTCCATCCTTCTTCTTGACGAAGAGGACAGGACAAGCCCAAGGAGAAGAACTAGGACGGATGAAACCCTTTTTTCAAGGACTCATCGAGTTGTTTCTTAAGCTCGGCTAGTTCTAAGGGTGCCATCTTATAGGGTCTTCTAGAAATTGGGACGGTTCCTGGAACAAGGTCTATCACGAACTCGACATCCCTGTCAGGTGGAACACCTGGCAGTTCTTCTGGAAAGACATCCGGGAAGTCTTGGACTACCGGAATATCTTCAAGGTCTGGAGGGGGGTTGGCATTTAGGGATTAAAGCTGGCGCTTGGCCACTCGAGTTAAAACGTTGACTGTCTTGCCCGATGGGTGAGTAAGTTGAACAGTTCTAGTAGAACAATCAATCTTAGCATAATGGGCTGACATCCAGTCCATACCCAAGATGATGTTTATGTCTGAGGACTTGAGAGCTATTAAGGATGCAAGGAAGAAAATTTTATCGACAAGAATCTCATTCCCATGGCTTACTCTAGAAGTTTTCCATTTGGAACCCACAGTTTGAAGTACCATGGAAGTGGGCATGTCACATAATGTCGTGTTATGCAATCGAGCATAGCTCTCGGATATGAATGAATGAGATGCTCCAGTATCGAAAAGAACAGATGCCGGATGGCAACTAACAAGGAGCGTACCAAGGACGACGTTAGGATCATCACGAGTCTCCTCAGCTGAGACATAGTTGACATGGCCACGTGTAGTGGTGGCTGGCTTGGCATAGAATGTCTTTCCTGTTGGCTTACCACGGCCAACAGACTTTCCAGACTGGTTGGGGTTGTTGTTCTGGGGACACTCTCGACTGTAGTGACCCGGCTCTCCACACTTGAAACATGTCACAACATTGGGGCGTGGAGCAGCATTAGCAACGGGGCCACCATAGGTCTTAGGCGGTGCAAACTGCTGGTTGGGGCGAGGCGCCTCAAAGGATGGCCTCAGAGTGAACCTGGGTGGCAGCGCTGTGTTTGGAATCCACACCCGGCGCTTCTGAGATCCAGAGCCGGATGAAGAACCAAAATCACGAAAGTGCTTGCGTGAAGCGTCATAGTCAGTCTGACCTGTCTCAGCACTGATGGCCTTATTGACCAGCTTCTGGAAGGAGGTTCTCTCGTGCAGATGAAGATCGCATCGAAGCTCGGAGCTAAGTCCCTTGCGGAACCTTGCCTGCTTCTTGGCGTCGGTGGATACCTCTTCAGGAGCATATCGTGCCAGATTTCCAAACTCACGATTGTATGCATCCACGGTCAGTCTGCCTTGGGTGAAATTACAGAATTATTCCCGCTTACGATCCATGAGACCCTCCGGAATGTGATGCTCATGGAAAGCCTCACTGAATTCAGCCCAAGTAGTGATTTGGCCAGCCGGGCGCATAGCCTCAAAGTTTTCCCACCAAAGGCTAGCAGGGCCTTCAAGGTGATAGGTAGCGTATGTAACCTTATCAGCTTCGGCTACGTTAGCAGAAGGTAGCTTATGGGTGATGCTGCGAAGCCAATCATCCGCATCGAGGGGCTCGACGGAACGATTAAACTTTGGTGGGTACAACTTGATAAAGTCATTAATTGATACCAAGTCGTTCCTCTGATGACGTGGAGTGTTCTGCTCAATCCGCTCCACCAAGCGGTTGGTCTCACGCTTGTTTCTTTCTGCCTCCAGCATAACTTCAGCCAGAGAAGGCGGGTGAGGCAGATTCTCATCCCTAGCTGCATTGGCTCCCCCTGCTCCGGGGCAACAGGGTTGCCGCGGGTGTTGACCATTCTAGGAAAAACAAGACAATGGTTTAGACAAGGATGGCACAATCTTGGCAAGGAAGTGCGGAATGTAATGGATAACATGGAATGCTGAGATGTTCATTGCACGACATGGTAATATAGAAACTACTATATATATACCATCGGTCATACACACCGTACATAGTTTAGTACAAGCCCATGCTAGAGTACAACTACGGTGAAAGACGTTACATCTCATCGGAGGCATTCCAAGCTCCTATACATTATTTTTCTACACCTCCGGAACGTGATACACACCAAGTCGTATCCCACGAGTCATGCAGGACTGTGGAGAATACAACTATTACAATACTAATGAAGCTACTACCAACTCAGACGTTTCCATAGTAATCTTCATAAAAGTCACCACCAAAACCTGGAAGCGGAACATGATCATCTGGGAACAGACGGTCCTGTGGAGCTTGCGGTCCATAGGGGACCACGAGGAGGGGTGATGCCTCCTACATCGCGCCAGTCCATACAATCTGGCAACCCAGACCGCACGGGGTATAGGTCCCTCATGTCCATGTATCCAGCCTGCACAGCAGGTGCAAACCGGGTCAAAGTGGCCTCGTGGTCAGAACGAGAGTTGAAGAGCTCCATTCGCAAGGCACAATTTTCGCGGTCCTTGTCCTCGAGCATCTTGGCAGTGGTGCGGAGTTGTGAATCCTCATGTGTAGAGTCACAGTACAAAGCCTGATAGTATAACTAAACCATTTCTAGACTCGACATCGACCAGGTTGGCTCAACGAACCTACAGGCAGTCCGGCTCTGATGGCAACGCTGTCAGTACCCCGATTCCAAGTCACATTGATCTAGCCGGTAACACCTCATATCACTTTGCGGCCTCAC
The DNA here is from genome assembly GCF_003073215.2 of Triticum urartu. Taxonomy (NCBI): domain Eukaryota; kingdom Viridiplantae; phylum Streptophyta; class Magnoliopsida; order Poales; family Poaceae; genus Triticum; species Triticum urartu. The sequence goes on along the minus strand of NC_053025.1, from coordinate 171,602,626 downwards.
GCTCGATATTCCCACGGGTATCTCCTTACCATGGCCCGGGACCGTTTGCGCCTTTTGGCTCACGTATGACAGAGAACCCGGGCCGACATGGCATCCATATGACAGAGAACCCGGGCCGACATGGCTAGTCGTGAACCCACAGCAGCACTAACCTATGGGGACAGGCATACATGAATCACATCGGGCATGTCAGTCAGCAGCGTGTGAATCTGGGCTGTAGCACTGGGCTAACAGGACTCCGGGAACCCGAGCTGTAGCAGGCTAGGCAGGACTCCGGATGTCACCGCATGACATTTCCTCAAAGGGACAGACACAGGAATGAAGTGAAACACATACCGGCCAGTCAAGTGTCCTGAGCGGTAGTGCTGGGCTAGCAGGACTCCGGTGAACCGGGTTGTAGCGGACTACTATGGCTCATGGAAGCACTAGACTACATTTCCCCATAAGAGAGGCTGCCAAGGATAAACAACTAGATTGTCGGATCCCACACATACCAAGCATTTCAATCATACACACAATATGCTCGATATGTGTAAATACAACATGGCATCACAACAAAACTCTACAACTCAAAGTACTTTATTTTAAGGCTCCGGAGAGCCATACATAACATGTTCATACATGTAGGGGTCACATGACCCGACACTCAAGTCATACAAGCATACAAGCACATGCAGAAGCAAACTAGTCTGAGTACAGACACTAGAAAGAAAGAAGGCTTGACGAAGCCTGTCTATCTACATAGGGCCCTCCATGGCTCGGAATCACCACCTGGGTGGCAAGTCACTCATCGACGTCGAGGTCTACGTAAAACCCGTCGGAAGGGGCGGTGTTGCCGTCTGAAAACAGTAATTAAAGCAACATGAGTACAAAGGTACTCAGCAAGACTTGCAACAGATCCTACTACACAAGCTCATTATCAAGAAGGTGGTGGAGTTATTGCAGCAAGCCAGCTTTGACTCTTGGCTAAGCTATCCTACGAGACACCATTTGTAAAAATAGTTCTCGCACACGACTCCACTAATCACCAACACAATACTCCACCATGGATCCTCCCTCGTCATCCTATGAGAGGGCCATCCACGGTACTCACACTTATCTTGAGTCTTTTAGTAGTAACCATTAACTTGTCTATGAACTGTATAGGCAACCAAGTAGTCCTTTGCCGCAGACGCGACAATTCGAATAGATGATGTTAACCCTGCAGGGGTGTACTTCTTCAAACACGCTCTCACCACTTACCGTCGTTTACGACATGTACTCGGCAACTTTCAAGCGGAAGCCCAACGAGGGTGTCGGCCACGGCCTACCTAAACACTCAAGTCTCTAGTCTAGGTCTATCGCCTATCCAGGTTCCATCCGTAGGGAGTCCGGCCAAGGTTTCCACATACGGTCCCAAACGATGTGTACAGGGTTCCCGAGACACCAAACGGGCGACTCGGTACACCGTGCTACGGTGTATCTACCGCATCATAGCCCACCCCTAGGGTTAGCGCTACGCACGGCAGCCAACACATAACCTATAAACACCAGAAACTAGTTGCAACTCCTGGACAGAGAACTAGGGTGGTTAAGAAGCCGAGAGGGTCCATTGGTTTCGGGCCCAATGTATGGTAGTAACTGATTCTTGAATCACACATACAGATCTCAGTTCTTAAGGACGACCTCAATGAAACAACCCACCATGTACTCCTACATGGCCTCTCATCAATACATTTACCAAATCATGTTCAACACATCCCTCACATTACCGACGTAATCATTTCACTCTAGCCCATCACCCAGATGAACTAGACCTGACACAACTATAGCAAGGTAGGAAACACATACATGGCTCAATCAACTCCTACACATGCTAGTGGGTCTCATCTAGTTACTATGGCAATGACAGGTCATGCAGAGGATAAGGGTTCAAGTACCGCAGCACACAACAGTTTGAAACGTTGTTGTCTTAGTGCAGTAAATGAGAGCAGGAGCGAGAACATGGGATTGTATCGATATGATCAATGGGGCTTCTTGCCTGATGGAGTAGTAGTAGGGTACTACCCTTCAGTTGGATACTCGTGAATATCCTCAGAGGCAGAACCTACCACGAAAGACACCACAGAACACAATCATCACATGGCAATATGCAACAATATGATGCATGCTATGACATGGAACTATGAGGTGTCCTGGCTAATGCATTGTGAAACAAGTTGGTTTGAGTCTATTTGAATCAAAGGTTCAAATGGAAGCTTATGTTATTAAGTCATATAAGTGCATTAGCTTGTTTCACCTAAACAGCAAGGTTAAAGTGTTCTGTCGTGCATGAAACCATTACAGATGGAAAGATTGAATTTTTCCGATCAAATTTCATATATAAATCTTTGCATTTGGAGTTACGGATTAAAAGTTATGAATTTTTGAAGTTTGTAGTATTTTCTGGAATTTCCTGTGTAAAAGTAATTCCAGAAAATAGTTATTGCGTCAGCAGTGCGTCATGGTGATGTCAGCGGTCAACAGAGCCGGTCCAGGTCAAACCTGACCAGTGGGACCCCCGTGTCAGTGTAATTAGCCTAACTAATTTCTAGTTGGCACTAAACCTAACTTAATTAGCAGTCGGGCCCCACCTATCATGGACTCAGGGAGGAGTCAACCTGGGCCCACAAGGTGTCAAACAGGGTCAAACTCGCCGGCGTTTAGCCGCCGGCGAGGCCAGACGCGGCGGGGCAGTGCGGGTTTCGTGCTCCGGCGACCAAATGGACGTCGGAGACCATCTACGCGTAGCTGGGGACGAGCCGCGCCGTTTGGTGGCAGTGGTGGAGCTCGGGGTGGCCGGAAACGTCGTCGGCGATGAGCTGTGCGGCTACCGGGGCTCGGGTGAGGTCGAACCCGAGGCTACAGGACACGGCGAGGCACGTGGAGTGGTGCTACGGGTTCTTGCGAGTGCGGTGAGTGTGATGGACACGGTGGTGTGGCCGGAGGGTGGGCGGAGTGACGTCGGCGACGAGCTCGGCGGCGGCGCGTGCGGTGATGCTTCATGCAGTCCCTACGGTGCTCGAGAGAGAGAACGGAGAGGATGGGGAGGTGCAGGAGCTCATGGCAATAAAGTAGGAGCAGACGGCGCGGCCGGGGACGAATGGTGGCGGCGGTGACAGCGAAGGGGATCTTCGGCGGTGCTCGGTGAAGTCGAGCTCGAAGAGGACGAAGCAGGGCGTGCGAGCGCTCGGGGCTCGAGCTGCTCGACGGAGATGATGACGGCGAAGCTATTGGACACGGCAGCGCGGCACGGGGACGACGGTGGACGCGAGTTTCACGGTGGCGTGGGCACGGCAGCATCGACCATTGTGCGGGAGAGCGAGGGAGAGAGGCAGGGAGCGAGTGAGGTGTCCACGGGGTCGGGGCGGCGACGTGGGGCTCGCCCAGGTGTCTAGGGGCGCGGGCGGCAAGCAGGTGGCGCCGTGGCAAGCTCACGCTCCTCGGTGTCACCTTTGTGCCTGCCTGGCGGGGACGAAGCAGCTGGCTGGCATGGGCCAGCACATCGCTGGGCCGCCAGGTGGGCCGGCTGGTGGGCTGCGGCCAGGTAAGTTCCCTCCCTCTCTTTTAATTTCTGTTTTCTATTTTTTTGTAACTGTGTGGGTTTATTAAAAATACTTAGGCATCTTCAAAAATCCTAAAAATAATCAGGGGCTCTGTTTAGATTATTTCCAACAGCCCACACTTATTTCCAGAATTATTTGGGCATTTAAAATATTTTATATCATTTAAATGCCCAAATGCAAATAGATAAAGATTTAATCCAATGACCTTAGGTGTCCTAGAAGAATGTGAACCCATTTTGTCAGAGGTTCTAACCCACAAAAAAGGGGTGGACTTTTTAGAAGGGCATTTCAGGTTCATTGAAAATAATTTTAGTAAACCCTAGTTGTTTCCAGGGGGGTGCTGGGGGTTCTGTCATCCCCATTTCAATTTTCTGGAAAAGTAGACATGATGCAACACTCTAATGCATGAACTAGCTAGGGTGTGACAGCTACTACCTCAGTCCGAGATGTTGTGCATGATCAGGTACCAAGAGGACCCTCCCGAAGATGCACGTGAAGATGTACAAGCCCCCAAGTCCACGGATGAAGAGACTCAACGGAAGGAGACAAGAACACTTCCCAGGCCCCGGACATACGGCCCCTGGAGCGTCGCCCACTACAGCAGCCGCCAGCCGCCGAGCATCTACAGGCCCCGGACATCCGGCCCCATCCCGGACATCCGGCCCTGCCCAAAAATCCAGCCTCAAGCCTGGATATCCTAACACCACCGAACCAGAGAGCAGCAAGGCCAGCGCATCTAGCCCGAACATCCAGCCACCCAGCCCGGACATCCGGCTCCTCATGAAAGCCCGGACATCTGGCCCGACGCCTGGACGTCTGGCCTCCCTAGTCTGCGCACAGTGAAGGGCCGAGGCCCATGTACCCCTTCTCCCCCTAGACTATATATACTCCACCTCATCCAACTTTCTAGGGTTAGCATTGGTTTAGCTCATTTGAGAGATAGAGCATTTGCTCATCCACATCAGATCTACTCCTCGTGAGATACCGCAGCATCTTCGGAGAAGATCCCTTTGAATTCAAGACGTCCTTGTGGAGAAGATCATCAAGACCCCCTCTTGGGCGGCCCCATCGAGACCTCCTCACGGAGAAGACCGTTACCTCTTGTATCGTCCGTTGTTGACTTTGGATCGTGTATCTTCTCTTATGTACTGGAGGATCTAGCACATGTGTGACTTATTCTTGTTGGCCTGAGTGTTCTCTTGTGTTCCCCTTGTGATTTTCCCGTTGTTTCCATCCTCGTGTTCTTCGTGTTCATCGCGGGATCCGCTCCTTTCATGAAAGATCGGCCGATTAGGGTTTCACCCTACATCACTCTTCTAGGGTTTTAAGGCTCTCTGATTTTCCATCAACATATGAGAGTTCATGATGGAAGTCTCCGGTATGGCGGCCAATCCATCCCGTACTTGAATCATTACTACATATGTAGATAGTGAATCACATTTTCTCACACTTGGGCATCCTCACAAGCATTGCAGAACTTCCCTTCTCCACGAATTGGGTTCAGGTAAATCCATTGGTTCTGCAAGCCAAACAAAACCTCTATCGCTTCTTCACAACTCTCGGGTTTACGTGACCTCCTATGGAACGTCTGCCGAAGAAATCACAACTTCTTCCATAATTCTTCCTGCAACAAGGTTGTGCTTGTTCCTTTCTAAATCCTGGGTCCTGTGGGTTATGGCCCAGTTCAAACTTGTATATCTTTAACTCATTCTTGGAGTTACTATTGTTCCATATTCCAACATTACATCTCCTTTAAACCCAATAGCACTTCATTCCTGCCTACTCTTGGGGTAACCATCATAACTAAAACCAAACTCCAACTCATTTGTCCAAACTTCACTCTATCGAATACATTTTCTTTTCCATTGGTCAAGTGTTCACACAGACAAGTATCGCCAAAAAAATGCATTGGTTCATCCATAATTCGTATTCTCTTCTTATCAAATCCTTTATTATATCCCTAACCACTACTGAAAACTCAAATTTCAAAAGTACTCTATTACAAAAGCTGCCATCCACATAGTTTGGTATGGTCAAACATTACTTCCATCTTTATCCATTTGCCAATCTTGAAGATGCTTCAGTCCCACTAGAATTGTATGATGTGATCCTTCAAATCATCAATGTTTTGCTTCATCGTGGTGGCCATGAGCTTCATCTCTGATGCGGAGCATCCCATGATCATCCCCATGGACACACCTACACCTCCAACGACACCACTTGGACCAATGACACGAGCCCGAGCCAAGGCTATCGAAGATAAGGTGAACTCACTCCTCTCCGAACTTCCACTTTCTATGCATGAGACATGGCTACTACCTAAGTCCGAGGTGTTGTGCATGATTAGGTACCAAGAGGACCCTCCCGAAGATGCGCATGAAGATGTACAAGTCCCCAAGTTCACGGATGAAGAGAACCAACAGAAGGAGTCAAGAACATCTTCTAGGCCCCGGACATCCGGCCAAGACTTCAGACATCCGGCCCCTGGAGCTCCTCCCACCACAGCAGCTCAGCCGCTAGAAGCTACAGGTCCCGGACATCCGGCCTCGACAGCCGGGACATCCGGCCTCTCCCGAGCCCTCGGACATCCGTCCACCAGCCCGGAAATCCGGCTCCTCCGAACCCAAGAGCAACAAATGCCACCACGCCAGCCCGGACATCCGGCCTCCCCAGCCCAGACTTCCGGCATCGCCTGAAAGACGGGACATCCGGCCTCCCCTGTCTGCGCAAAGTGAAGGGCCGAGGCCCGTGTATCCCTTCTCCCCCTAGACTATATATACTCCACCTCGCCCAACTGTCTAGGGTTAGCAAAGGATTAGCTCATGTTTGTGTGAGAGCTTTGCTCATCCACTTGGTTACCTTCTCCTCGGAGATTCGAGCCTCCTACGGAGAAGATCCCCCAAGCGGATTCAAGACCCCTCTTTAGGTAAGATCACCAAGACCTCCTCACGGAGAAGACCGGTTATCGTGTATCGTCCCTAGTTGACCATGGACCTTGTATCGTTCTATGTATCCGAGGATCTAGCACTTTTGTGACTTGTTCTTGTTAGTTTGAGTGTTCCTCTGATGTTTCCCCTTTGTGTTCTTCGTGTTCTTTGCGGGATTCCGCTCCTTTTGTGAAAGATCGGGCGATTAAGGTTCTACCCTACATCATCTTGGTATCATGAGCAATGTTGATCACGATATCAGAGCCTCCCCGTTGTGTTTCTAGCCTTGTTTTGTTGTTTTTTGTCCTAATTTGAAAATTGCCCCACAAAAATAGCCCCAATTTTTTTTGTGATTTGTTGGCGTGTTGAGATTTTGTTGGTTTGGATCCGTGGATTTGCTTTGTATTGAGTGGATCTAGCTTCCCATCCATTTCCCCCCAATTTCCATCCACAAATTCCTCCGAATTTCGCCCGGATTTGACCTCTCCATGCGGTGTTCATCCCGTTCGTCCCTGGATCCAGAGCCTGGACATCCGGCCTGACAAGCCCGGACACCCGGCCTTCCACCCGAACATCCGGCCCCTGGCAGCAACATCTCCATCCACCACCCTGTTTTCCGTCCATTTTCACCAAATTTTGTTCCGGTGCCCAACATATACCACATATACTTCCGCATACCTCCACCACTTCCGCATAGCCCAACCATTTTGGACCGTTTCGCTCTCCGACACATTTTCTACTTCGAGGTTTGAGAGTTTGAGTTGCGGGACCGTATCCTTTTGTGCTTCGGCTATCTAGGTATGGTTTGACATTGACATCACCGCCGCTCATCTTCGCCACGGACGCGTCCTACATCATCACCGCTGTCCTACATCGTCATCAACAACGACCACCTTGACTACACCTTGGTATTCGTGCCACCATTTTGACACCATACCAGAAGCAAGACCGGTAGCCTCATCTTGGTATTGGACATATCACTCTTGCCATTACATTGATAGGCATCATAGCCTTACTCCTTTGCGTTGCTTACCCATCGAGACTAGCCATTGAGTATTGCCGGCAACGAGACTTGTGCACATTCGTCATCATACTTCCCATAGCATACATACATCATTATTGCATATATTGATATCATCTCTTGTGTCACAAAGTTGTCATCGCATACTCACTTGCTATATCGGTTCGTCAAGTATTGCATGAGAAAAGAGCTCCAACATCAAAGAGCCAAACAAGCTTTTAAGCAAAGAGGAAAGATAAGCAAAGAGATTTTAAGAAAGAACCATAGCATCATACAACATTAAGATTGTCATACTCGATCATCTTGGATCATATCATAGCAACACCTTGCATAGAGCATACTTGGGATAGAAGTCGTTGCATTTTTGCTAAGTAGGTTGTGCACAAGTTCTTGTATCCGCCTATTGTGCAATCGTGCTAGCGTCTCTCTAGTGTTGTGCAACAAGAGCATTTTTGTGGATTCCACATTTTGGCTCACCCTTGGTTGCACGACCCCACTTATCTTTTTGCGTGTGTGTTTCCGTGTACCTTATATGCTTGGTCTACTTGTTACATTGCATCTTGCAAATCTTTTCCAACATTATTGAAGCTCACTTACAACTGCATGAATTTTGTGCCACCATCCTAACCAAGCTCCACCAAAAGCTTTTACTTGCACTACTAGGAAAAGGCTAATTAGTGGCGCACTACAGGTGCGCCACTATTATCACGCCACTAGTAACAAATACTAATGGCGCACTATAGGTGCACCACATAGAAGTGCGCCATTACTAACAATTTTTTTCAATTTTTTTTTTGAATTTTTTCTTAATCTTGGGTCACTATGGTTTAATCTCGGGTCAATATGCTTAATCTCAAGTCAAATGCACACTAAGTGGTCAAACTTCCCGGAAGGTCACCCATCCTCATAGTACTCCAGTCCGAGCACGCTTAACTTCGCAGTTCTATCCAACCCCAACACCACCGCACTTAACACGCACTTGTTGATATATCTATCATATCAATCCTATCAAACCTTGTTGATGTCTAGGACTTTGTTCATGTTCATGAGTGTGATGAAATTTTGAAAAAATATTTCAAACTTCCCGGTCATATTACTTATCATATTTTGAAAAACATTTCCAAAAAAATTCGAAACCAATTTTTTTCTGTTACTAGTGGCGCACCTAGCAAATGGTGCGCCACTAGTAAGTTTGAATTATTTTTCATTTTCCCTCCTCTAGATCTTAAAAGCCCTATATCTTTCGTTTTGTTAGGTTTTTGGTGATTCTGAAAATCTTGAACTTTGTTCCCCCGTTCAATTCAGATGTAACTTTCCGAGTAGATGATATTTCATATAAAAAACTTTTTAATCCGAGTTCGTATGCAAAAGTTATGCCCATTTTACTAAATTCCAGAGAGATTTTGCAAATAAAGTCGAATTTCATATTTGTAAATTTTCCCAACAACTAGACCACATATCACGTGGGAAACATATTTTCTTTTACTTTTTCAACATTTCCACCATTTTCTTTTATTTTTTAAACTGAAAAGGCGGTCCACGGGGGGGGGGGTGCATTTGGTCAAAGCTACCAATGGCGCACCACCTACCAATGCGCCATTAGTAACCTTGGTTACTAATGGTGCACCTGTTACATGGTGCACCATTACTAGTTTTGCAAAAAAAAATTGTTAGTAGTGGCGCACCGTGGTTGTGGTGCGCCATTACTAGTTTGAACTAGTAATGGTGCACTATACCCTGGTGCGCCATTACTAGTTTTTAAGAAAAAAAGTAAAAAGAAAATTCGTTAGTAGTGGCGGACGGAGTGCGTGGTGCGCCATTACTAGTTAAAACTAGTAATGGCGCACTATGCCCTTGTGTGCCATTACTAGTTTTGGAAAATTAATAATTTTTTTACTAGTAGTCGCGCACCGTGGGTGTGGTGCGCCATTAGTAATGAGGACACTAATGGCGCACCTGTATCTGGTGCGCCACTGCTATATGGCAGTGGCGCACCACATACATGGTGCGCCATTAATGTCCATATTAGCTATAGCCCTTTTCCTAGTAGTGTTGTGTAGGTGTGAGAAACTGACAAGAGCTAGTACCAATTATGCTATTTCCTTGTCCTACATTGGAGTGATCCTCGATCCACTTTCAAATTCAGTCAAGGTACATTTGGTATTCGTTCTTCTCTTTCTACCACTCACATTTGTGTTGGAATGATGGATAGGCCAAGTACTTCTACCAACCCCCTCTTCATAGAGAACTATGGCAACATGAACTCCTACGTCACCAAGAGTCACCTCTTTGGTGCACAACGTGCTTTGCATCAAGAGCAACAAGCTATGAGTGAACGCATCGACAACCTTGCCGCCGACCTGCGAGTCTCCGAGCAACGTACACGGGACTACTTCGACCACAAGCTCGACGATCACAAGCAAGAGAATGACGCAAGGATGGACGAGATTCGTGCTTTGTTGCTCAACTGCTCTTCTTCCACTTCAAGAAGGAGCCCTTCAAGTTGCCAATCCGACTTCACCCTCTCCAGATCAAGTACACCGACATCGAACACTCTTCGCCGTGCTGCGTGCAATGAGCGTCAAGCAAGCCTCAATCCCCTATGCGACACCGATTCGCACGAGCACCGACATCGTCAAACCCAAGAGGCCTTTGCGCTAGCACGAGAATGGCAACGACAATGCCAACATGAAGAGGAGAGCGAGCGCGTCTACACCAAAATGCTCAAGATGCCGAGGCACAACGCCAAGAAGAACAACTCCATGAAGCTCAAGCACTTGCGGTGCAACAAGCCCTCCAAGATTCAAGTTGAGCCGTAGCCGACCGAGGCCGACAAGCTCGAGAACAAGAAGAAGCATTTCACGAAGAAATTCAAGAACAGAGATTTCAATCTCGCATTCATCGTCAAGTTCCTCAAGCTCCTCTTCGAGCTCGACAAGCTCATCCACAAGCACGTAAAGAACAACAAGTTCCTCAACATCATGAAGACAATGTAGATCCTCCACGACAAGAGCAATATGAGGTTGACAACCCTCTGCGCCAAGAGCACCATGAGTTGAACAATCATCAACAACATGGGCGTCATCATCCCCGACCCCAACAGAATGAAGAGCAATGCTATGGCAAACTCAAGTTCACCATGCCCAAGTTCAACGGAAGTAACGATCCCGAAGAGTACCTTTCATGGGCATTGAAGGTTGACAAGATTTTTCGTGTGCACAATTATGAAGAAGAGAAGAAGATTGGAATGGCATCCCTTGAGTTCCAAGACTATGTCCTCATTTGGTGGGAACAAGTCATCGAGCGCCGAGAGGCAAGAGGTGAACCACCCATCACCACTTGGGCACAAATGAAGGATGTCATGCGAGCATGCTTTGTGCCTACCTACTACAACCACGACCTGTTCAAGAAACTCCAACTACTCAAGCAAGGAACAAAGAGCGTTGAAGAGTACTTCAAGGAGATGGAGATTCCCATGATACGAGCCAATGTCATGGAAGATGATGAGCAAACAATGGCACGTTTCTTGAATGGACTCAACCATCCTATCCAGAAGATCACCGACTTTCAACCATACTCGAACCTCATCGAGCTAGTGCACCAAGCTACCAAAGCGGAACACCAAGTGCAAGATGATTTCAAGTATGCCAAGTTCTCATCCAAGTCCTATGGTTTCTCCAACAACCAAGCTTCAACGACTCCAACACCGACTACCAAGCCTTCTATTAGCAACATCGACAAGTCGAGTTCCAACAAATCTTCGTCAACTCCAAGTCATCCTCCTACTATGAGCAACTTCAAGCCGAGAGCTTCATCATCAATTCCAACCGATGAGACCGTCAAGACGAGTTCCTTCAAGTGTTTCACTTGCGGAGGCCGAGGCCACAAGTCCTACGAGTGCACCAACAAGAGGACCATGATCATCAATGACGATGACACTTACGACTCAATGAGCAAAGAAGAAATGGACGCCATCGAGCAATTCGCCATGCACCGGCAAGTGAACGATGAAGAGGAACAAGTCTTTTGCAATGAAGACTCAAGTCCCGCACTTCTTGTCTCCAAAGTCTTGACTCTCCAACATCACCAAGAAGACCAAAGATGCCACATATTCCACACCAAGGCCAGCATCAATGGACGGATCCGTCAAGGTCATCATCGATGGAGGGAGTTGTCATAATCTCGCAAGTGAAGAACTTTGCTCCAAGCTCCAATTGCCCAAGACGAAGCACCCACATCCATACAAAGTGCAATGACTTAGCTACTCCGGCACCATCCAAGTCGAGCACCGAGTACAAGTCTCCTTCAAAATTGGCGCCTACGAAGACATCTTGGAGTGCGACATTGTTCCAATGACCGTTTGCCATCTTCTCCTTGGACGCCCATGGCAATTCGATAGAGGAGTCATCCACAACGGCCGAATGAACCACTACATCTTCAAGATGAAGGGCAAGGAGTACGTCCTCCGTCCAATGTCGCCAAGTCAAGTGATCACCGACAAGCAAGCCACCCATCATGGAGATCATAGTGAGAGAGCGAGCCACCAAAAAGAGAGTGAGCGCCACAAGCCCACATAGAGTGCCTCCATGATGAGAGAAAAGAAGAACCTAGTTCTATTTGCCACCAAACGTGAGATAAGAGAAGTGTGTGAGAACCCATCGAGTGTCCTACACTACGTCCTCGTGTGCAAGGACAATGCACCACAAACTAACACTTCTCACACTCTTCCTCTAGTGTTGTCTTCTCTTTTGCAGGAATTTCACGATGTTTTCCCCGATGAGCTACCTCCGGGTCTACCTCCTCTACGAGGCATTGAGCACCGAATTGACCTCATCCCCGGAGCACCTCTTCTGAACAAAGCTCCATACCGCGTCAACCCCGAAGAAACCAAAGAAATACAAAGTCAAGTAAAGCATCTCATAGACCATGGACATGTGCGTTAAAGTTTGAGCCCTTGTGCCATTCCGGTCATCCTTGTGCCAAAACGAGACGGTAGTTTTCGCATGTGCTCCGATTGTAGACCTATCAATGCTATCACCGTTCGATATAGGTATCCCATTCCATGCCTAGATGATATGCTTGATGAGCTTAGCGGTGCCACTATCTTTTCCAAAATTGATCTTAAGAGTGGTTACTATCAAATCCGCACACAAGAGGGTGATGAATGGAAAACTGCCTTCAATGAGTGGAAAATTGAGATGCTTGAGATTTTCAATGAATATCACTTGAACAAGTACATTACTACTACTTGTGCGTGTCTTGTTGACCCCTTGCATCCTACCCTTGACGAGTCTATTGACCTGATCCGTAATCTTAGAACTGTCAATTTAATCACTTGAGGATTACCTAGAAACTTGATTGCTAGCTTTCCTGCTCTTGATTGTGCCTACACTATATGGAGATTTCTTGAGGAACGATTTCCAAACTATTCCTTGCAAAACTTAGATGAAATTCTTCATAAGTCTATTGCTTTGAGTAAGATGAGTTCCAATGATCCTAAGTTTGGTGATTGTTTATTTGAGCTTACTAACCTCATACGTGCCAAAGGAGATGTTGGAATCATTAGCAACATCATCTCTGAAGCTATTATAGTTCATAAAGATGAACATTGTGATGATCATTTATCTAATGAATCACTCTCTCTCTAGGAATTGATCCATCACAAGACGATGTTGAAAATGGATACTATGATGAGGATGATGATAGTGACTTTGATCTCGATGAGTCTATGAGACACTTTGGTCTTATGGCTAATCTTCGCGGCTACATGGCTGGAGGAAAGGAATGGGTCCTTGATAGTGGATTTACGATCACATGACCGAAGACAAGGACATGTTTCGTGAGCTTGTTGAAAACAACGACCCTCGAAAGTATGTTACTTTTGGTGACAACTCAAAGGGTAAGGTGGTTGGCCTTGGTAAGGTGGCCATTTCACATGATAGCTCCATACAAAATGTTATGCTCGTTGAATCTCTTGGCTATAATTTACTTTCCGTATCTAGACTTGCTGACTTTGGTTTCAATGACCTATTTACTGAAGTAGATTGCCAAGTGTTTCGTAGAGATAACCACAATATGGTCTTTACCGTATACGTAGAGGTGATCTTTACATTGTTGATTTCACTAAAAAGGCTCAACCTAGAACTTGTTTAATTGTTAAATCTTCCAAAGGCTGGTTGTGGCATAGAAGATTAGGTATTGTGGGCATGCGAAATCTTGATAAGCTTATTAAAGGTGATCATATCCTTGGAGTAAAAGATGTTATATTTGACAAGGATAGATTGTGCAGTGCTTGTCAAGCAGGAAAACAAGTTGGAGGAAGCCACCCCATGAAGAACATCATGACCACGAGAAGACCGCTCGAGCTACTTCATATGGATCTCTTTGGTCCCAATACCTACAAAAGTCTCGGTGGAAACTCATTTAGTTTAGTTATAGTTGATGATTTTTCAAGATTTACGTGGGTGTTCTTTCTTGATGATAAATCACAGGTCCAAAAGATCTTCAAGAACTTTGCTAGGAAGGCCCAAAATCATTTTGAATTAAATATCAAGAAGGTTCACAATGACAACGGAACGGAGTTCAAGAACGCAAATGTGGATACCTTTCTTGACGAAGAGGGGATTTCACACGAGTTCTTGGCTATGTACACACCTTAACAAAATGGAGTTGTTGAGAGGAAGAACCAGACTCTTAGTGACGTAGGGTAGGAACCCTATGGGACGATCTTTCACGAAAGGAGCGGATCCCGCGATGAACACGAGGAGGGAAACAAGGGGAAAATCACGAGGGGAACACAAGAGAACACTCAAACCAACAAGAATGATCACACATGCGCTAGATCCATGAACACAAAGGAAGATACAAGATCCAAAGTCAACGACGGATGATACAAGAGGTAACCGGTCTTCTCCGTGAGGAGGTCTTGAAGTTCTTCTTCGCAAGGAGGTCTTGAATCCAAAGGGATCTTCTCCGTAGAGGCCACGGTCTCTCTCGTGGAGTAGATCCGATGTGGATGAGAAATGCTCTATCTCTAAATATGAGCTAAACCAATGCTAACCCTAGCTAGGATGAATAGGGGGTCTATTTATAGTCTTAGTGCAAAAGGGGGCAAAGTGGGGGGTACATGGGCTGCGGCCCAACACATGGCAGCGTACAGGCGCCAGTCGTCCGACAGGTACGAACGTCCGGTGGCTCGTGAGGGTCCTGTCATCCGGTACTTGTCGGATGTCCGACGTTTTGGCTCGGTTGAGGTGGAACCGGATTTCTGGGGACGGCCGAACATCCGGACGCTGGAGTGTGTTGGACGTCCGCTCATTTTGGCACGGGTGCAGGATCGCCGGTCGTCCGGTCCGGGCTGGTCATCGGTGGGTCTTCAGGCGTCGGACGTCCGGTCCCGACCGATCGTCCGGTGGCTGGAGCTTCTTCCACAGCTCTTCTTCTTGTTCCTCGCGCTTGGTGTCATCGCCTTCTTGTCCATGGGCTTCCTCTTGGTTCCTGATCATGCATAGCATACATGTCTGAGGTAATAGCCATGTCTCACGTATGAAAAGTGATGGTTCGAAGAGGAGCGTGTTCACCTTGTGTCCAATGGTGTATAGTTGAGGTCTTGTGAGGGAGTCCTGGATTAGGGGGTCTCCGGACAGCCGGACTATATCCTTTAGCCGGACTGTTGGACTATGATGATACAAGATTGAAGACTTCGTCCCGTGTCCGGATGGGACTTTCCTTGGCGTGGACGGCAAGCTTGGAAATACGGATATGTAGATCTCCTCCCTTGTAACCGACTATGTGTAACGCTAGCCCCCTCCGGTGTCTATATAAACCAGAGGGTTTAGTCCGTAGGACAACATACAATCATACCATAGGCTAGCTTCTAGGGTTTAGCCTCTATGATCTCGTGGTAGATCAACTCTTGTAATACTCATATCATCCGGAACAATCAAGCAGGAAGTAGGGTATTACCTCCATCAAGAGGGCCCGAACCTGGGTTAACATCGTGTCCCCTGCCTCCTGTTACCATCCGCCTTAGACGCATAGTTCGAGACCCCCTACCCGAGATCCACTGGTTTTGACACAGACATTGGTGCTTTCATTGAGTGTTCCACTGTGCCGTCACCATAAGGCTCGATGGCCCCTTCGATCATCGGTAACGATGCGGTCCAGGGTGAGGATTTCCTCCGCGAACAGATCTTCGTATTCAGCGGCTTCGCACTGCGGGCCAATTCGCCTGGCCATTTGGAGCAGATCAAGAGCTATGCCCCTGACCATTAGGTCAGGTTTGGAAACTTAAACTACACTGCCGACATCCGCGGAGACTTGATCTTCGACGGATTCGAGCCCATGTCAGGTGCGCCGCACGATCACGACGAGCATGATTTAGCTCTACCGTCGGATAGTGTTCGGGAGATCACACCTACAACTACTCCGGCCTTCAATCTGGAGCAAACTGCGCCATCCGAGGATGGAGGGATAGACCCCACCACGGAGGCCGCACTCTCGGTGGCGATGGAGCTGGATACTGACTTCACCCCTTACGAGAGCCGTGTCGCTGAACCACTGGATTCGTCTCCGGCCACGAACTCCGATCCGCCTGCATCCGTGCCTATCGAATCTGACTGGGCGCCGATCATGGAGTTCACCTCCGCGAATATCTTTCAGCACTCGCCTTTCGGCGATTTGCTAAATTCATTAAGCTCTCTCTCCTTGTCAGGAGAACCTTGGCCGAACTATGTCCGGCTAGAATGGGATGCGGACGACGAAGAAATTCGTTGCCCACCCACCACCCACTTAGTAGCCACTGTCGACGATTTAACCGACATGCTCGACTTCGACTCCGAAGACACGACGATGCGGGAGACGAACAGGAACCACCGCCCACAGGGCGCTGGACTGCCACCTCATCATATGATATATACATGGTGGACACCCCTAAAGAAGGCAATGGCGACGAGACAGTGAAGGATGACCTCTCCAAGAAGCAACCCAAGCACCGACGTCAGCGGCGCCGCTCTATGTCCCGCCACAGCAAAAGTAAGGATACTGGCACAAGGGACAATAACACTCCAGATAGTGCCGAAGACAACCACAATCCCCTCCAGCACGATGTAGAGCGGGAGGGTGAACAAGCTAGCCCTCCAGAGCAGGCAGCAAATGAAAAATCGGAGGAGGACAATTACATGCCTCTCTCCGAAGACGAGGTGAGCCTCGGCGATGAAGAATTTATCGTGCCTGAGGATCCCGTCGAGTAGGAGCGCTTCAAGCGCCGGCTTATGGCCATAGCAAATAGCCTGAAGAAAAAGCAACAACAGCTTCAAGATGATCAAGACTTGCTAGCAGATAGATGGAACGAAGTCCTTGCGGCCGAGGAATACGAACTCGAGCGCCCCTCCAAGAGTTACCCAAAGCGCAGGTTGCTACCTCACCTCGAGGAGGAAGCATTGAAACCTCCATCACCAATGTACGATGCGGCTGACCGGCCACCGCTTGGCTGAGCCAGAGAGGCATTTTAGCCTGAAGTTCAGCCTGCACCCCGCCGCCACTCAATCAAAAATACCAAGGCCCGGGGCAACACACGGGTCCTGCGAGACGTATTGGACAATAGGGCAAAACATGCAAGGTCAATATATGGGTCACGGGGACGCGCACCAACGTGGGACGATGATCGTCGCGCCGGATACACTAAAAGTAAATCCGGCCGAGCCGAGTATAGCAGACAAGACTCATATGAACTGCGTCGTGATATAGCCCGGCACAGAGGTGCCGCACACCCCCTATGCTTCACTAATGAAGTTATGGACCACGAATTCCCGGAGGGTTTTAAACCCGTAAATATCGAATCGTATGATGGTACAACAGATCCCGCTGTATGGATTGAGGATTTCCTCCTTCACATCCACATGGCTCGCAGTGATGATCTACATGCCATCAAGTACCTCCCACTAAAACTCAAAGGACCAGCTCAGCATTGGCTGAACAGCTTGCCAGCAGACTCCGTCGGCAGTTGGGAGGATTTGGAAGACGCATTCCTTGACAACTTCCAGGGCACTTATGTGCGACCACCGGATGCTGATGACTTGAGCCATATAACTCAGCAGCCAGGGGAATCGTCCAGACAATTCTGGACACGGTTCCTAACTAAGAAAAACCAAATTGTCGATTGTCCGGATGCAGAGGCCTTAGCGGCATTCAAGCATAACATCCATGATGAGTGGCTTGCCCGGCACCTCGGCCAGGAGAAGCTGAAGTCTATGGAAGCCCTCACGATGCTCATGACCCGCTTTTGCACGGGCGAGGATAGCTGGCTGGCTCGCAGCACCAACACATCAAGGAATCCGGGTACTCGGGATACCAAAGATTCCAACGGCAGACCACGTCGTAACAGACAAAAGCGCCGCAACAACGGCGATAACACGGATGATACGGCAGTCAATGCCGGATTCAGAGGCTCTAGATCCGGTCAACGGAAAACGCCATTCAAAAGAAATACTCCGGGCCCGTCCAGTTTGGATCGCATACTGGATTGCTCGTGTCAAATCCACGACACCCCTGATAAGCCAGCAATCACACCAACAGAGAATGCTGGGTGTTCAAGCAGGTCGGCAGGTTAAACACCAAAAACAAGGACAATGCGCTGCATAGTGATGACAAGGAGGAGCCCCGGCCGCCGAACACGGGAGGACAGAAGAGGTTCCCCCCCGACAAGTGAAGACGGTGAACATGATATACGCAACCCACATTCCCAAGAGGGAACGGAAGCATGCACTAAGGGATGTCTATGTGATGGAGCCCGTCGCCCCAAAGTTCAACCCATGGTCCGCTTGTCCGATCACCTTTGATCGCAGGGACCACCCCACTAGTATCCGTCATGGCGGATCTGCCACACTCGTCCTAGACCCCATCATCGATGGATTCCACCTCACTCGAGTCCTTATGGACGGCAGCAGCAGCCTGAACCTGCTCTATCAGGATACAGTGCGCAAAATGGGTTAGATCCCTCAAGGATCAAACCCACCAAAACCACCTTTAAGGGTGTCATCCCAGGTGTAGAGGCCCATTGCACGGGCTCAATCACACTGGAAGTGGTCTTCGGATCTCCGAACAACTTTCGAAGCGAAGAGTTAATCTTCGATATTGTCCCATTCTGCAGCGGCTATCATGCACTGCTCGGGTGAACCGCATTTGCAAAATTCAATGCGGTACCGCATTACACATACCTCAAGCTCAAGATGCCAGGACCTAGGGGGGTCATAACAGTCAATGGAAACACAGAACGCTCGCTTCGCACGGAAGAGCACACTGCGGCCCTCGCAGTAGATGCACAAAGCAGCCTTTTAAGGCAAACCACCAATTCGGCGATACAGCCCTCGGACACCGTCAACCGAGTCTAGAGTAAACTGCAACAGGATCGCCTGGCACGTTCAGAGCTCGCCTAGCAATTCGGCCCCAGTCCCAGTCCCAGCCAAGCGACGAAATCCGTGCCGTGCATACATAATTACGCACTGCAAATACCATGGGCATAGGCAGGGGCACGATCAGGGCACGTCTCGCAATGCTGCTTAACTGCTCTAGGGGCTGTATACCTTTATCATTTTTTCTCTTTCAGGACCTAACTCCCTGGAAGCCCTTTTCGGCAGTACGATTGTCGTACACATTACGGGAAGGAACATCCAAGGAGGCAAGAAGCTAAGATGTACACGGGAACCCACAGGTGGTCTCTAATAATAATCGATATACCCGCTTTCTACTATTCGTACGCAGCTTGCCCTTGGATAGGACATGTCAAATAGTCCTATTTTCTGCTTATTGCACTACTTGTATCAGTACGCTTCGACGTATTATTTAAAATAACAATGCATAGCATTGGTCTATTATTGCATCATTCATCCTTTTTTTCTTATATGTTCATTTACGACAACTTGCACCCATACATTCTGGTACGGTCAGTACGCCAGGGGCTTTCGTTTACCCCATAATACAGTGTGAGAAGTCCGAACACTTTTGACAGTGCGGCACCCCAAACTTATAGCATTATATGCATCAGCTCCGAATCATGTCTTGGGTCAATAGTTGGGTTTTCCCGGCTCCCATGCTTTGGTACCTTACGTTCCGCTATATAGGCTAAGGTAGCGCTGGGAGAACTACTGCGATTATGTCCCGGTTCTTCCGGACGAGCACCTCAGTAGAGAAAGCCGAAAACCGACTGTCATGATAGGGCGAGAGTTGGTCGCTATTCGAGAGGTCTCAAGTCCTTAAAGACTTTTTCCGCTTCGGGCGAGGAGTCGGCCTTGCCTGACTTAGGCATGTATAGCGCCCCAAATTCAGCCTTCTGAATACTAGGGGCTTCGCCAAAATTTAAAATTGTAGACTTCTATGGTTAAGTGAGAGTGATAAAGCCTTATAGTCCGATTGCCTGGTTCGTTGTGCTGAACACCTCCCTCGAAGGACCCAAAATTGGGATAAATAGTGCTCAGGTTTATCTCGAACACCCTAATACTAATTACATGGGGGCAGAAGTAGACGACTGGCCAACTCTCAGATTTTATAAACGGCCGCACATAAGGTAATATTTTAAATTAAAAAAGCGTTGCATAGCGCAAATGAATTTGTTTCACATTACAGGAACACATGAGCATGCTCATTCAAAATTACATCTCTGGCACATTCATCTGCCACAAGGTGGGAACCCTGCAGGACACTCTCATAATACATTTCGGGGCAGCGATGCTCCTTGCCCTCCGGCGGCCCCTCCTTCACCAGCTTCACGGCGTCTAGCTTCGCCCAGTGCACCTTTGCCCAGGCAAAAGCCCAGCGCGCACCCTTGATGAGACGGACCGCTTTATGACTTCAAGCCGTGGGCAGGCATCCACAAGCTGCCTCACTAGACCGAAGTAGCTACCGGGAAGGGGTTCGCCAGGCCATATCCGGACTATAAGACCATTCATGGCCTGTTCGGCCGCCTTGTGAAGCTCTACCAATTGCTTTAGCTGGTCGCTCAAGGGCATTGGGTGTTCGGTTCCAGTATACTGAGACCAGAACAACTTTTCTGTAGAGCTCCCCTCCTCAGCTCGGTAAAATTCTGCGGCATCCAGCACACTGCGGGGAATATCTACGAACGCTCCTGGAAGAGCTCCGAACTCGGGTAAGTAAAAGGAAAGTTTCCTTCACATGCTTGCTTTGCATAATGAATGCCTTACCCGCTGCTATCTTCTTCACTGCATCCATCTCCTGGAGGGCCTTGTGGGCTTCAGCCTTGGCGTTCCGTGCGCTTTCGAGCGCCTTCGCAAGCTCGGACTCTCGCATCTTAGAGTCAAGCTCCAAGGACTCGTGTTTTTTGGCGAGAGCCTCGAGCTATTGCTGCATGTCGTCTATCCGGGCTTCTTACTTTTCCCGCTCAAGGCGCTCCTTGGCCGCTTTGTCTTCGGCCTCGGACAATGCCTTCTTCAGGGTCGCCACTTTATACCCGAATTTCTTTTTAAATATATAGACAAGGTATTGCTTACCTTTGCTCTCCTCGAGCTGCCTCTTGGTAAGGCCGAGCTTGTTCTCGGACCGCTCCAGGTCCTGCTTCAGTGCAGAGACCTCCGCAGTACGTGCGGCAGCGGCCAGCAGTGAAGCCTCCACATACACATAGACATATTCTGATTAGACTCCTGGGTCATCATTTGATCCTGTATTCGGCCTTTCTTCGCGAACGCCGAATAGAGCATCAGGGGCTACCGTCTATGCCGTAATATTTTCATATATTTTGATTGCTTACCTCAAAGCCTGTTAGGAGGCTGGCTGTAGCGACCAGACCTCAAACGGTCCAATCTCTATGCTCAGGTGTCATCCCTGGATCAGTAATGCTGACACCACACAGTACTTGAAGGATTTATAAAAGAGTAGCAATCACACACTTATTACATCGAGTGTCTCAAAAGAGAACTTATTATAATAAATATGGCTTAAGGCCATCTAATAACGATAACAGCGGAAGGCTTGGAAGATAAGTGAGTCCATCAACTCCAACGGCATCACTGAGTATAGAACCACGACCTAAAAGCACCTTAATCGTCGTCTAAAAAGTCTGCAACATTAACGTTGCAGCCCGAAACGGGTCAGCACATGGAATATGCTGGCAAAGTAACACATAGAGAGTAATGGAATGAAATAGGCTATTCTATATGCATATTTGGCTGGTGGAAAGCTCTATGGTTACAGTTTTGCGTAAAGCCAATTTTTCCCTACTGCAAAGGAATAAATTTTATTTAACTATCATGGTAGTTATTAAACATTGAGAATGGTTGACAGCATTCTCAATCCCAATTAAGCATCATCATTAAACATAACCCAACAAAATTTATTTTAAAGTAACATGATGAGATTCACATGATAATCCACGTACTAGATACTCAAGATGCCCATAACTGGGGACACGGCTAATCATGATTAGTTTATACACTCAGCAGAGGTTTGCGCACTTTTCCCCACAAGACTCGATCGCCTCCGTTTGGGTTCTCGCACTACATGGTGTTTGAGAAACGAATGACTGAGACATAGTGTTTCAGAAGCGCTAGCACCTTACGATCGGGTAGACCGTTACACCTACTTTCCCCTACATCTGCTAGTCCACCACTGTAAGAGTTCGCACAACTTAATCAACTATGCTAGAGCCCATAGTAGCTTGTGGCTGCACACTGAAGTTTCTAGCATGAATAATCTCATGATCCCTTTGAGCCTGGGTGGCAGTCCAAAAGAAAACAGGCAATCACTAGAATACCCAGGTGCCTCAATCCACCCAGATGTGTATTTAAGTTTCCACCTTAGATAAACCATTAATTTTACAATCTCACATCTGTCATGGATACACTCACCCAATCCACGTCTACTAGCATAGCATGGCACAATGAGCAAACGTAGAAGTAACTCCCAAAGGTTTGATAATAACAGGTAATAGGTACTACCTCAACTACTTCCCAAACCCACAATTTAATTATATCCTAATCATGCAATGTGAGAGGATTGATCTAATGCAATAAAACTGGGTAGTAGGAGGTATGATCAAAGTGTTACTTGCCTTGCTGATGATCCGCAAAACCTAGCGATTCGAAGTAGCAAGCGGCGCACTCCGGATACTCTATCGCAAACAAACAAGCATACCATAAGTACTCAACTAATGCACAAGTAAAACTCAAATAAAAGATCTAACCAGAAAGTTCAACTTAAGAACTCGGGTTGGCAAATGAAATCAAATCGAACGAAGCAACGAAAAACAAACGACAAAAGAAACAGGCTTTGTTTACTATTCTGGATCTAGGGCAATTTTTACAGTGGCAAAAACTAGTTTGAGTTGGTTAAACGGAAAGAGGGTTTCGATATGAAACTCCAGGCGCTTGAATCGCCTGATTCCGATAAACGAGCGAAAAGTTAGACTAAAACGAAAATCGGATCAGGAATCGCGATCTGAAAAATCGCGGATTTAATCCGAGAAAAAGAAAAACGACGAACGTTCGTTAAAACGAACGAACGGGCGAACGCTCGCTAATTAAATAAACCAGAAAACCGATCTATTTAAAAAAACCGAAACTAAAAAAACGAACAAAATCGTCGGAAAACCGATCGGTTTTCTAAAAAAACCGGCGGCGAGAAAAAAAACTACCTCCGATGGCGGATCCGGCGGCGGCGGCGGCGGGCGGCGGGGCAGCGGCGCAGGCGGCGGTGCGGTGAGGCGGCGCGGCGGGCGGCGGCGCAATGAGGCAGTGCCGGCGGGCGGCGGCGCGGGATAGGGGCAGCGGTGGCTAGGGTTTCGGTGGGGGTGGGGTGCGCGGCTGGGCTCCCGGCTATATAAAGTCGGTCGGGCCGGGAGTCCTGGTCGGACACGGCCCGGTAAGGCGGTTCAGACTTTTTTTTAAATAATTACGCTCAGAAATAAAAACAAAAGAAAACTAAACGGACTCCAAAAATCCCGAAATAAATTTCCCCCTGCTTCTAAAATCAAGCCGCACAGGATGAACATTTATTTGGGGCCTAAATGCAATTTTGAAAAACACGCATTTTTCCCTAATTCAAATAAAATAGCAAATAAATCCAAAAAAAATCTTATTTGATTTTTTATTATATCCTCAATATTTCTTTATTTTTGGGAAAGTCATTTTATTTCCTCTCTCATATTTTTTTGTAATAGAAATAATTGAAGATAAAATAAATAAAATCAAACGATCCTATTTTCAAAATTTGAGAAAACTCAAATATGAAAATAACGAAATCCCCAACTCTCTCCAAGGGTCCTTGAGTTGCGTAGAATTTCTAGGATCAACCAAAATGCAAATAAAATATGATATGCAATTATGCTCTAGTGTATAACATTCCAAATTGAAAATTTGGGATGTTACACTGGCGCAAGCTTCGGTCTGTCCGTTTTTGGCGGACTGAACTTTCTCGATCACCGCACTCATGATAGTGCGGTGCTCTTCATCAATGGAAGCACCGCGAAGCGCTTCCAGCAAGTCGTCCGGTGCCTCTGGATGGACAGAGGACACCGGCATGGGCGGCTTGCCCCCTTAACGGGGGATCGCCTACCGGAGTCCGGAACCACCGAAGGTTCCGGAGTAGTATTCGGCTGGGGGCCGAACTTGGAGCCCGTGGTAGTCTTGCTCCCTTTGCGCCTAGGGTCCGGAAGGTCGCCTCGAGGCGCCCCAGGACTATCTGCCCTCGGCTCCTTGCCTTTCGGGAAAACACCTCGATGTTGTCCATAGGGCAAGGGGTGGAGGCGGTCGGAAGTGAATCACTATTCATATCCGTCGAGTCCAATGAACCGTCCGACGAATCTACGTCAAGATGAGCTTGGGACGGACTTCATAATCATATGCGGCATAATGAGAAATAGTGCAATAAAACATACCATGAATTATATGGTGTCCGGATACTTACGACTTCGCCAGGGGCTTCTCCCTGGGTAACCATTCGTCAACGTTGTAGGCAGCCGTCGTGGAGTAGTCCAGAAGGAGGGTCTTTCCCTTCTTGGACCCTTCGGCCTCCCCGGCTTGGTCGGCCTTCCTTTTCTTGTCTCCCCCAGCTGGGGGGGGGGGGGGGGACTTTCCTCCTCCTCCTCCCCCTCCTCGTTTTCGTGGGAGGAATGCACGTCGGAGTCATCGGACGATGAGTCCGATACAACCTTGCGCCGGAGACCCTTTCGGGTCCCCATGGCCTTCTTCTTGGTCTTCTTCCTCGGCACCTCGTAAGGTGCCAGAGCCAGCATCTCCGTTAGGAGAGCATCTGCAGGGTCTTCAGGCAGGGGGCTGGGCAATCGAGCTGCTCCGCTGTCTTTATCCAATCTTGTTAATGACATGGAAGCTTAGATCCAGCGCATGATTTAACTGGGGCAAATAAATACCCTGTGAGATATAAAAACTTACCGGATTGGCATGGCGCTTTGCGCTGAGTCCGCGGTCCTCGGTGAGGGAAGGAGGTACCTCGGCGCCCTTGAACAGCACCCTCCAGACGTCCTTGTGCGTCGTGTCGTAGAGCTCTCGCAGCGTCTGGTGCTTGGCCGGGTCGAACTCCCACAAATTGAATGCCCGTCGTTGACACGGGAGAATCCGGCGGAAGAGCATGACCTGGACCACGTTGACGAGCTTGATTTTCTTGCTCATCATGTTCCTGATGCAGGTCTGGAGTCCGGTCAGCTCTACCGAAGAACCCTAGGACAGGCCCTTCTCTTTCTAGGAAGTGAGCCGCGTGGGGATTCTGGATCGAAATTTGGGGGCCGCCACACAGTTGGTGTCACGTGGCTCGGTAATGTAGAACCACCCCGATTGCCACCCCTTTATGGTCTCCACATAGGAGCCTTCGAGCCAGGTGACGTTAGGCATTTTGCCCACCATGGCGCCTCCACACTCTGCTTGCTGGCCAACCACCACCTTCGGTTTGACATTGAAGGTCTTCAACCACAGGCCGAAATGGGGCCTGATGCGGAGGAAGGCCTCGTACACGACGATAAACACCGAGATGTTGAGGATGAAATTGGGGGCCAGATTATGAAAATCCAGACCATAGTAGAACATGAGCCCGCGGACAAACGGGTGGAGAGGAAATCCCAGTCTGCGGATGAAGTGGGTAAGAAAAACTACCCTCTCATGGGGTTCGGCGTAGGGATGATCTCCCCTGCATCTGGCAGCCGGTGCGCGATATCCGCGGCCAGATATCCGGCTTCCCGTAACTTTGTGATGTTCTCCTCCGTGATGGAGGAGACCATCCACTTGCCTCCTGCTCCGGACATGCTTGGAGTGGTTTGAGAAGAAAGACGCGAACTTGGGCGCTGGATCTCGAGTGTGCGAGAATGGGTAAGCAAGGAGGAAGAAGGCATGGGTGAAAAGAGTGAATCCTAATCCCATTATAAGGGCGGAAGAGGTGATGCGCCTCCCCACTTGTCTGGTAAAATTGCTTATTCCCCAAGCACCGTAATTGATGGCACGGTTGGGTTACCCACGTCCGTATTGATGAGAATCCCGTAATAAGGGGGACACGATCTCTGCTATGACAAGACGTGTCAAGAAAACCGCCTCGTGATATGTGCGGTGCTGGTTGAGAAAAATGATTCGAATAATGACCGGGCCATGATGTGATGTCATGCTGTCAAAATGTGTTAGCAGATTAGATTTGTGGAAATATTATTCTCTCTACGGTGGTATGTGGAACTTGTTTTGTAGAGCCGGTCACTATCCTTGTGTTCAAAATCTTCCATGGAATATTCGGAGGAGGAACCCGCCTTGCAACGCCGAAGACGAAACTGCGCGCCGGACTCATCGTCATTGAAGTCTGGTTCAGGGGCTACTGAGGGAGTCCTGGATTAGGGGGTCTCTGGACAGCCGGACTATATCCTTTAGCCGGACTGTTGGACTATGAAGATACAAGACCGAAGACTTCGTCCCGTGTCCGGATGGGACTTTCCTTGGCGTGGAACGCAAGCTTGGCAATACGGATATGTAGATCTCCTCCCTTGTAACCGACTCTGTGTAACCATAGCCTCCTCCGGTGTCTATATAAACCGGAGGGTTTAGTCCGTAGGACAACATACTATCATACCATAGGATAGCTTCTAGGGTTTAACCTCTATGATCTCGTGGTATATCAACTCTTGTAATACTCATATCATCAGGAACAATCAAGCAGGACGTAGGGTATTACCTCCATCAAGAGGGCCCGAACCTGGGTAAACATCGTGTCCCTGCCTCCTGTTACCATCCGCCTTAGACGCACAGTTCGGGACCCCCTACCCGAGATCCGCCGGTTTTGACACCGACATCTTTTCTTATGTTCTCTTGGGGCTTGGAGAGTAGTAGGAGTGTACATCGGGATGAACGTGGGATGCTCTGTATCATCTCCCCCCTTGGGAAAGATCTGACCTCGGATCATGAACCTCATCACCATGGAAACGGTAGTCGTGGACGGGCTCGTAGTTGGACGGATTGGAAGACATTGCAGCAATCCAAGTAATCCAAGGTGTCGCCGGAATGGTATATATGCAAAAAGAGCAAACACAAACGACACTCGGAAATACAATGGTTAGAGCACACAAAGTGTCCATCATGTAAGAATGAGTTCGTGCAACAAGATTGAGCATGACAAGGTGCATGAAGCTTATCCAAAAGAGATGGAATGGTATGCAAAGCATTCATGGGAGAAAAAGCATTCATGGCACACACAAATGTGTTGTGAATATGATCAATGCAACCACGGTGCAAAATGATGTCATAGAGAGATGGTTTATCAATAGTATGAATATGGCAATGGATGCTCAAGATGAGTATGTGATCATGCAATTTATGATGGGCAATATGATCATGATGTATGAATATGCCATCAAGGTAGATCACAACAAATTTGCTAAGGAAATGCACAAGCTCATATATCATGGATGACATGGGAATACAAGATGCAACAAGGCAATCATAATATGAGTCAATCCATCCATAAGATGCAAATTTGTCATGTGTGTGAGATGTCCAATGAGCATGACATGTGTGAGCACAATCAACAAATATGGAGGTGTTGGTGTACCAAAGCTCGATGTCGTGGCATGAGTGGAGGTTCGAAGGTGCTTCCAATAAGTCCGAGCGCTCCTCAATGCGAAGGTCCATAGAGCCAATCTTCAATGTCAGTCCTTCATTCAATAGGTGCAACATGTAGACAAGAAGAAGAAAACAACAATGAAAGAATGGCCCATCCAATATGCGTATTTGAGGATGGCTCAAAGGGAAGGAGTTCACCTTTAGGAGGTTGTTGCAAAAGTTGGTGTTGCACATCGTGTATGCCTTCGCATGACCAAGTTGTGTCATGACGGTACCGCCTTGTGAATCCTTCAACATGAAAGAACATGACAAACACTCAGAAAAACAAATGAGGTTAGCGGAAGTGCAAAACCTATCATTCGTGTGGTAAGATACCCAACAAGTGTATGCATCATGCTCATCATAAGAAAGGACAAAGGAGCATTTCATAGTAAGGAGGCATACGATGTGAGAACAACCAAATGCAATAGGCTCAATCAAGCAAGCATGCATCACAAGTAAAGTGTCCAAGTCTCCACGATCAATAAGCATAGATGCAACAATTGGAGGCAAGCGACAATGAACAAGATGTATCATGTGAGAGGCATGAGCATATACGTCATCAACCCAAGAAAGCAAGCAATAATTTAACATGGGTGATGCGACAAAGCAAGCAATCATAGCAATCAAGTGGCGTGAGCTAGTAATGCGAAGATGCAACATACTAGAAGGAATCATGTCAAGTATGTCATGTGTGCAAATAGTGTTCATGAATAATGCACAAGACATATCACAAGCATGAAAGGAGGATATGAGCAAAATATCATCAATAGCATGAGGCACATGATAAACATGGCAATAGCAACAAGGATCTCCACCAAGCATGCAAATACACATAGGAGTAGCATAATGGTGAATCATGGGTAGATGCATGCAAGGGTCACAATTGCATGGCAAAGGCATAGAAGTAAGCATAGCATGCAAAGTGAAAACGGGAAAATGAGCATGAAGCAACAAGCGGTATATAGCCCATAGCAGTGTGAGGGCCAAGTGAGAGAGATGCGCGTAGTCGTTGCGCGAAAGGAACGGTGGTAAGGATAGTCCACGGGATCCCAAGTCATCTTTGCTCTCAAGAGCTCGTTTCGTCAACTCTTGGGATTGAGAGGTTGACGAGTATACGGGAGTACCTACACAAAACAAAGACAAAGGGAAAATTGTGTGTGCGTGGTAGATGTACACATCATCCATCATGATGCCCACGTGCTTGTGTTGGTTAGCACAAAATATCCAATGCTCGAATAAATGAGATGCGTGATATAGAAACATGTCATCCATCATGGTAGGTTTGTTGTTATGTATAGCATAATGGAGACTCAAAGTGTGTAATGCATCACAAGAAATATGTAGAGCATTGTTATTCATGGAATGCATACGGTGCAAACAATTATGACAACATCCAAAATAAAGCATATTTGGTACAATGTGATCATGGCATGGCATAGTAGATGAATTGCGCAAATCATGTAAAGGAAGTATGGCAATATCATCACATGAAAAACAAAAGCCAATGACCATCATCTCATCATCTATGCCATAAGTGCAAATGGGATTTATTGTAATGGGGCATGCATAGCTACTATGTTGAGATTGAAATGATGCAATATGGGATATCTTAGTCATAACATATGACAAGGCTAATGAATTATCAAACATGATGTGACCAAAAGAATTCTCACATCATATCCTATGGAGCATAGCATCACAACTAGGCAAATCAACATGCTCATCATCATATGCATCATAAATAGGTAAGTCATGACATGAAGTGGCACTAGCATGAAGCATGGGAATAGGCGTGTCAACATCATGCAAGCAATCATTCATAAAATAGTCCACTAGTGGGACAAGAGAAGCACTATCACCTATGTTACCTTTGGAGCATCGCTCATGTGTTGTAGGTGAGGTGTCGAAGACCGAGTCATGGTCATCTTCATCTTGATGGAACCATGTGGGGGTGCATCATCGTCCACCATGGCCATCGTTGTCTCCATTAGAGGCATGGACTCGTCGAGGATAGGCGTGTCGTCATGTAGGAGACCTAGCACCATTCGGGGTAGAGGTTAAATCGTTAGAAATCATAGTGGCCTCACGTGCCATGTCAACTACCTCACTCACTAAGTGTTGTGGCTCACTCACTCCCTCTCGGATGCTCTCACTCATATGGTTGGTGGAGTCACTCAAATGGCTCTCAACCTCACATAGGATGTGTGGCATGCTCTCAAGTGTGGGGCTAGCGGTGGTCACACTCATCCTCTCATAGGAAATGCTCTCAATGTCACGTGTGGTGGATTCACTCATGTCACTCATGTGGTGGTGACTCTCCTCACATGGCAATTGGGGCATCTCGGCATATGTGGGTTTTGGAGAGATGTAGGTGCAAATGTCTCCATGCTCAATCATGTCGTATTCGTAGCCGTGGATGAAGGCCGAAGATGGCACATCATCACTCTCCTCTAAGACCAAAGGTAAGGTCTCATGTGCGGTCTCGCAACTTGACTCGGAAAATGAGTCCTTTTGGGGCGCCGTCTTCATGTAGTTGAAGAGGTTCATGCTCGTCGCTGTGGTCGAAGGGGATGGCCCTTGCTCGACCTTCTTGTCGTCGTCTTGTTGTAGGAGGCCCATATGATGTGGCACCTCGTAGCTCGTCTCCATGACCGAAGGGAATTTCCCATGCTCGGCCATCTTCCTTGAGGGGCTTCCGAAGATGGAAGTGTCGCCCTCGCTCGTAGGTGGTTGCCTTGTACTTGAAGATGTCGATGTAGGCGAACTCATGGGAAGTAGGCGAATATGCCGTACGTCCAAAGGCGAAGATGCCTTGATAGCACATGGCGAAGATGCTGAAGTGGTTGGTGTAGCCGTAGCTCTGTCTTGGTGGTGCTCATCTCGCAGTCTTCTCATGTGCTCATGAAGTTTGGCCTTGGCGTGAAGTAGGGCTTGTTGGGATTTGTGCATTTGCACTTGGCGAGCATTTTCATGATGATGGTGTCGCTGTCGTGCTTGAGCTCGATGGCGTTCATTGTCGTCGTGCACATGATGCTTGGAGGTGACTTCCCCTTCATGATGATGAGGATCACGAACGTGATGGTCGTCTCCATGGAGATGTGGACGTGGGCGACTTGCGCTTGCGTCGCTTGGGCGCTCCGAAGATGATTGACTTGCTCGCCGCCGCCTTGAGGATGATGAATGGGAAGAACGTTGTGAAGGAAATATGCCCTAGAGGCAATAATAAAGTTATTATTTATTTCCTTATTTCATGATGAATGTTTATTATTCATGCTAGAATAGTATTAACCGGAAACATAATACATGTGTGAATACATAGACAACCAGAGTGTCACTAGTATGCCTCTACTTGACTAGCTCGTTAATCAAAGATGGTTATGTTTCCTAACCATGAACAAAGTGTTGTTATTTGATTAACGAGGTCACATCATTAGTTGAATGATCTGATTGACATGACCCATTCCATTAGCTTAGCACCCGATCGTTTAGTATGTTGCTATTGCTTTCTTCATGACTTATACATGTTCCCATGACTATGAGATTATGCAACTCCCGTTTGCCGGAGGAACACTTTGGGTGCTACCAAACGTCACAACATAACTGGGTGATTATAAAGGAGCATTACAGGTGTCTCCAAAGGGAGATGTTGGGTTGGCGTATTTCGAGATTAGGATTTGTCACTCCGATTGTCGCAGAGGTATCTCTGGGCCCTCTCGGTAATGCACATCACATAAGCCTTGCAAGCATTACAACTAATATGTTAGTTGTGAGATGATGTATTACGGAACGAGTAAAGAGACTTGCCAGTAACGAGATTGAACTAGGTATTGGATACCGACGATCGAATCTTGGGCAAGTAACATACCGATGACAAAGGGAACAATGTATGTTGTTATGCAGTCTGACCGATAAAGATCTTCGTAGAATATGTAGGAGCCAATATGGGCATCCAGGTCCCGCTATTGGTTATTGACCGGAGACGTGTCTCGGTCATGTCTACATTGTTCTCGAACCGTAAGGTCCGCACGCTTAAAGTTACGATGACAGTTGTTATGAGTTTTATGCATTTTGATGTACCGAATGTTGTTCGGAGTCCAAGATGAGATCACGGACATAACGAGGAACTCCGGAATGGTCCGGAGATAAAGTTTGATATATATGATAATAGTGTTTGGTCACCGGAAGGGTTCCGGAAATCACCGGAAGGGGTTCCGGATGTTTCCCGAAATGTTTGGGTACGAGAACACTTTATTTGGGCCAAAGGGGAAAGCCCACAAGGTTTTTGGAAAGCGCAAAAGGAAGTTTTGCGGAGTCCAGGGGCCAGACGCCAGGGTCCCTGGCATCTGGGTCCAGACGCCGGGATCCCTGGCGTCTGGCCCTGGAGTCTGAGAAGGACTCTTGCCTATCGGGTGAAACCGACTTTGTGAAGGCTTTAACTCCAAGTTTCGACCCCAGGGCTCAAGATATAAATAGAGGGGAAGGGCTAGCACCAAAGATAGATCAAGAAACACAAGTTGATCCTCGTGATCGTTCCTTAGCCATGTGCGGTACCCCCTGCCACCTTATTCCACCTCGATCATATCGTTGTAGTTCTTAGGCGAAGCCCTGCGTCGGTAGAACATCATCATCGTCATCACGCCGTCGTGCTGACGGAACTCATCCCCGAAGCTTTGCTGGATCGGAGCCCGGGGAGCGTCATCGAGCTGTACGTGTGCTAAGAACTTGGAGGTGCCGGAGTAACGGTGCTTGGATCGGTCGGATCGGGTAGAAGACGTACGACTACTTCCTCTACGTTGTGTCAACGCTTCCGTTGCGATCTACAAGGGTAAGATCATACTCTCCCCTCTCGTTGCTATGCATCACCATGATCTTGCGTGTGCGTAGGAAATTTTTTGAAATTACTACGAAACCCAACAGTGGCATCTGAGCCTATGTTATTTATGTTGATGTTATATGCACGAGTAGAACACAAGTGAGTTGTGGGCGATATAAGTCATACTGCCTACCAGCATGTCATACTTTGGTTCGGCGGCATTGTTGGACGAGACGACCC
Source organism: Triticum urartu (assembly GCF_003073215.2). Classification (NCBI taxonomy): domain Eukaryota; kingdom Viridiplantae; phylum Streptophyta; class Magnoliopsida; order Poales; family Poaceae; genus Triticum; species Triticum urartu. The sequence continues at coordinate 171,569,948 of NC_053025.1, read as the reverse complement.
GGACCAACATTACGCGTACGCTTACGCGAGACCGGTTCCCCCGACGTGCTTTGCACATAGGTGGCTTGCGGGCGACTATCTCTGTAACGCCCTCGATGCGGCTATAGCTCCCACGTGTCGAGGCACGACTTAGAGACATAACCGCATTGAAAGCAATGTCGCAAGTCAGGCAACCATTACAACATCCCATGTAATAAGTAATAAAAGGGGGAGATACATAGTTGGCTTACACTCGCCACGTCACATCAGAGTACAGAAATAACATCCATCAAACAATCACTCATGGCCCGACTACGGCGCCAAAATAGAAAAGAACCCAACATGCGACAAGGCCCTGAATCAAACCCCAACTAGGCACCACTACTGATCATCGGGAAAGGAAACATAATAACGCTGAGAGTCCTCGTCGAACTCCCACTTGAGCTTGTACTCGTCACCTGGAGCGAAATCACCTGGTCCTGCATCTGGAATTATAGTATTTGTGAGCCACAGGGACTCAGCAATCTCGCACCCTCGTGATCAAAACTATTTAAGCTTATAGGAATGGATGAGACAAATATATGTGGAGCTGCAGCAAGCGACTAGCATATATGGTGGCTATCTTATACGCAAAAGAGAGCGAGAAGAGGAGGCAAAGCGCGATCGAGAATCTAGAAGAGCAACCTGCGCAAGCATTACTCCAACACCGTGTCCACTTCCCGGACTCCGCCGAGAAGAGGCCATCACGGTAACACACACAGTTGATTCATTTTAATTAATTAAGGTTTAAGTTATCTACAACCGGACATTAACAAATTCCCATCTGCCCATAACTGCGGGCACGGCTTTCGAAAGTTCAATCCCTGCAGGGGAGTCCCAACTTAGCCCATGACAATCTCTCACGGTCAACGAAGGAATAGACCTCCACCCGAGACACACCGATCAGACTCGGCAACCCGGTACAACAAGACAATTCGACAGGTTAAAACAAGACCAGCAACACCGCCCGAATGTGCCGACAAATCCCGATAGGAGCTGCACATATCTCTTTCTCAGGGCACACTCAGATGAGCCAGACGTCGGGTAAGCCAGCCCAGAGTTGCCCCTGGTAGCCTCAGACATCGCTCAGTGGGACCAACACTCAGAGGAGCACTGGCCCGGGGGGGTTAAAATAAGATGACCCTTGAGTCTGCAGAACCCAAGGGAAAGAAAAGGCTAGGTGGCAAATGGTAAAACCAAGGTTGGGCATTGCTGGAAAAGCTTTAATCAAGGCGAAATATCAAGGGGTTCCCATTATAACCCAACCGCGTAAGGAATGCAAAATCCGGGAACATAACACCGATATGACGGAAACTAGGGCGGTAAGAGTGGAACAAAACACTAGGCGAGAGGCCGAGCCTTCCACCCTTCACCAAGTATATAGATGCATTAAGATAACATAGCAATATAATGATATCCCCAACAAGAAAAATAAATGATGTTCCAACAAGGAACGGCCTCCAAACTTCACCTGCAACTAGCAACGCTATAAGAGGGGCTGAGTAAAGCGGTAACATAGCCAATCAACGGTTTGCTAGGACAAGGTGGGTTAGAGGTTGACATGGCAATTAGGAGGCTGACAAGCAAAAGTTAGGCATCGTAGCATTGGCATAGCAAGAGCGAGCAAACTAGCATAGCAAAGATAGTAGTGATTTCGAGGGTATGATCATCTTGCCTGCACAGTTGTCAGAGTTGACTGGATCCTCACAAGCAAACTCAACGGGCTCCTTGGTAGCGAACTCGTCTCCCGGATCTACCCAAACAAGACAAACAAGCAACAAGGATACAATCAACCACGTGCAAGACCAAGCAATATGATGAAATGATGATATGCTATGCGGGATGCGATGCGGGATGCAAAATGCAAGATATGACAGGAAATGCATGAACCTGGCCTCAACATGGAATTCCAAGGGTGCCACTTGATAGAGGGGATGAAATCTCTTGAAAACGATATAAAGATCATTGGAATCGGAGTTACGGTTTGGAAATGGCAAGCGTTTTAAGATATGACACCGGTCTGCGATTTACAGCAAGTAGGCATCTAAATGCAACGAAATGAACATGCTACAGCCACCAAACATGACAACAAAATACATGGCAGGGATTCCCACAAGATGCTTAACAAAATACTAGCACTGAGCCACGGCCAATTCCTACATTAGAAGATTCAAACAAGCATGGCAAAAACGCAAATGCAAAACAGATTCCAGACTTAGTGAAATTAACACTAGTCTGAAATTTCAGATCACGAAGCCCTCTTCGGAGCAGCAAAACAACATGATAAATGACCTGAACATGACAAGTAATAACACGGCATGGAGCTACTCAAGAAGCTTAACAAAAGACCCAAAGTGACCTGGGGCCAAAAGTGTTCACAAAATATATTAACGGGCACACGAATATAGCTAAAACACAATCAGTTTTCAGACTTAGTGAAAACTGAGACATGCTGAAATAGAACTCACGAAGGCATGTAAACGATCTCGATGCACTCACCATTGTGCAAGTCACAGCAAGGCAAGCATACATCCATTAAGAAGGCACAAAATACAAACTAGACATGGCAAGAACAATGGCATAGCATGCACGGATCAACTACAACAACGCCGGCAAAATCGCAAACAAGTTGACGATCTGCCCAGATTTACCACGAAGCAAAAGTAGAGCTCGATTGACTCCAGCTATGGTGCTCCATAATTGCAAACAAATACATGGATGGATAGAACATAACATTATTAACAAAACTCCTTTACTGATCATCCTCAAAAGAGGCACGGATCACTAGGAAACAAGCTGAACATATGGCATCATGAACTAAAATATCCCAGACTTGGTGAAAACAACTAAGTCCCTGAAAACAGATTTACCGGGTGCCTCACTTTGCAAGCTTGCACAAGTCACCACACACATCCTAAAAATTCATGGGTTTCACCTCTGGAAAGAAGACAAAATGCTTAACAAAACATATGAAGGACTCACAGGCATAGCATGCACACAATAATCATAGCAAAAATGACAAAAGTCTAAGATGAACTAGCAGATCTGACAATTAACTCACGAAGCCTCCTTCTAACAGCATTTTGGGCATCAAGATGAACTCAAATGAAAATGATGCAATGGAATGAAATTATTTACTCTTCGAGACGAACATTTTTGTATATAATATGCCCAAATCGGAGCTACGGATGCAAAGTTACGGGCGGTCAAAGTAGGCATAAAAAATTAAGGGGGGGAGGGAAAAGTCAACCCCTAGGGTTTTTTGGATCTGGATCTGGCGACGTGCACTGTTCACGACACTGTTCACCGGCGCGGACTTCAAGAACTCCGGCGAGGGCGTGGTGGCCGGAGATGGAGGGGAGAGGCCGGGGCCGGTGGGGACGAGGCGAGGCCGGTCGCCGGCGGGGGCTTGCGGCGGCCGGGGCGACGAGGCGGCGGGGCTGGCCGGCCCGGGGCGGCGCGCTGCCCGGCGGAGGCGACGGACGGCGGGCGGAGCGGCTGGCCGGAGCGGGCGGGCGCGGTGGCGGACGGCGGGCGCGGGCGGCGGTCGAGTGGCGCGAGGCGGTGAGGAGGAGTTGGGCCGCGGGGGCCGGGAACGGGTCGGCGGGCCTCCGAGGCGGCGGCGGCGGCGGTTGCCACTTGGCAGCGCGGGAGAGGACGCGGGCGGCGGCGGACAACGTCCGGCGTGGCCGGACACGTCCGGTGCGCGGCGGATCTGATTTTTAGGGTTCCGAGAGGGGGAAGACGAGATCCGAAAATGGAGGGGGTATATATAGGCATAGAGGGAGCTAGGAGACTCCAAATGAGGTGCGGTTTTCGGCCACGCGATCGTGATCGAACGCTCTAGGACATGGAGCAGAGTTTAGTGGGTTTTGGGTCAAATTTGAGGGGTGTTGGGCTGCAACACACACGAGGCCTTTTCGGTCCCTCGGTTAACCGTTGGAGTATCAAACGAAGTCCAAATGATACGAAACTTGACAGGCGGTCTACCGGTAGTAACCCAAGGCCGCATGACAAGTCTCGGTCCAATCCGGAAATGTTTAATCCCCACACACGAAACAAAGCTAGAAATGACCACCGGAGGAGAACGAAGCGCCGGAATGCAAAACGGACAACGGGGAAAATGCTCGAATGCATGAGATGAACACGTATGCAAATGCAATGCACATGATGACATGATATGAGATGCATGAAAACGAAAACAACACACGGAGACAAAACCCGAACTCGAGGAAATAAATATAACTTAACGCCGGAAACGGCACGAGTTGGAGTACAAATTGGGAAAGTTGCACCTGGGGCGTTACAGTCTCTCCAACTTTAGTTGAACCAAGTATGGCTACGCCCGGTCCTTGCGAAGGTTAAAACGGAGTCTATTTGACAAACTATCGTTGTGGTTTTGATGCGTAGGTGAGATTGGTTCTTGCTTAATCCCGTAGCAGCCACGTAAAACTTGCAACAACAAAGTAGAGGACGTCTAACTTGTTTTTGCAGGGCATGTTGTGATGTGATATGGTCAAGACATGATGCTGAATTTTATTGTAAGAGATGATCATGTTTTGTAACCAAGTTATCGGCAACTGGCAGGAGCCATATGGTTGTCGCTTTATTGTATGCAATGCAATCGCGATGTAATGCTTTACTTTATTACTAAGCGGTAGTGATAGTCGTAGAAGCATAAGCTTGGCGAGACGACAACGATGCTACGATGGAGATCAAGGTGTCACGCCGGTGACGATGGTGATCACGACGGTGCATCGGAGATGGAGATCACAAGCACAAGATGATGATGGCCATATCATATCACTTATATTGATTGCATGTGATGTTTATCCTTTTATGCATCTTATCTTGCTTTGATTGACGGTAGCATTATAAGATGATCTCTCACTAAATTATCAAGAAGTGTTCTCCCTGAGTATGCACCGTTGCAAAAGTTCTTCGTGCTGAGACACCACGTGATGATCGGGTGTGATAGGTTCTATGTTCAAATACAACGGGTGCAAAACAGTTGCACACGCGGAATACTCGGGTTATACTTGACGAGCCAAGCATATACAGATATGGCCTCGGAACACGGAGACCGAAAGGTCGAGCGTGAATCATATAGTAGATATGATCAACATAATGATGTTCACCAATGAAACTACTCCATCTCACGTGATGATCAGACATGGTTTAGTTGATTTGGATCACGTAATCACTTAGAGGATTAGAGGGATGTCTATATAAGTGGGAGTTCTTAAGTAATATGATTAATTGAACTTCAATTTATCATGAACTTAGTCCTGGTAGTATTTTGCAAATTATGTTGTAGATCAATAGCTTGCGTTGTTGCTTTCATATGTTTATTTTGATATGTTCCTAGAGAAAAATTGTGTTGAAAGATGTTAGTAGCAATGATGCGGATTGGATCCGTGATCTGAGGTTTATCCTCATTGCTGCACAGAAGAATTATGTCCTTGATGCACCGCTAGGTGACGGACCTATTGCAGGAGCAGATGCAGACGTTATGAACGTTTGGCAAGCTCAATATGATGACTACTTGATAGTTTAGTGCACCATGCTTAACGGCTTAGAATCGGGACTTCAAAGACGTTTTGAACGTCATGGAGCATATGAGATGTTCCAGGAGTTGAAGTTAATATTTCAAGCAAATACCCGAGTTGAGAGATATGAAGTCTCCAACAAGTTCTATAGCTAGAAGATGGAGGAGAATCGCTCAATTAGTGAGCATGTGCTCAGATTGTCTGAGTACTACAATCGCTTGAATCAAGTGGGAGTTAATCTTCCAGATAAGATAGTGATTGACAGAATTCTCTAGTCACCATCACCAAGTTAGTAGAAACTTCGTGATGAACTATGATATGCAAGGGATAACGGAAACGATTCCCAAGCTCTTCGTAATGCGGAAATTGACGAAGGTAGAAATCGAGAAAAACATCAAGTGTTGATGGTAGACAAGACCACTAGTTTCAAGAAAAGGGCAGAGGGAAGAAAAGGAACTTCAAGAAGAATGGCAAGCAAGTTGCTGCTCAAGTGAAGAATCCCAAGTCTGGTCCTAAGCCTGAGACTAAGTGTTTCTACTGCAAAGGGACTGGTCACTGGAAGCGGAACTACCCCAAGTGATTGGCAGATAAGAAGGATGGCAAAGTGAACATAAGTATATTTGATATACATGTTATTGATGTGTACTTTACTAGTGTTTATAGCAAACCCCTCAGTATTTGATACTAGTTCAGTTGCTAAGATTAGTAACTCGAAACGGGAGTTGCAGAATAAACAGAGACTAGTTAAGGGTGAAGTGACGATGTGTGTTGGAAGTGGTTCCAAGATTGATATGATCATCATCGCACACTCCCTATACTTTCGGGATTAGTGTTGAACCTGAATAAGTGTTATTTGGTGTTTGCGTTAAGCATGAATATGATTTGATCTTGTTTATTGTAATACGGTTATTCATTTAAGTAAGAGAATAAATTGTTGTTCTGTTTACATGAATAAAACCTTATATGGTTACACACCCAATGAAAATAGTTCGTTGGATCTCGATCGTAGTGATACACATAATCATAATATTGAAACCAAAAGATGCAAAGTTAATAATGATAGTGCAACTTATTTGTGGCACTACCGCTTAGGTCATATTGGTGTAAAGCGCATGAAGAAACTCCATGCTGATGGGCTTTTGGAATCACTTGATTATGAATCAGTTGATGCTTGCGAACCATGCCTCATGGGCAAGATGACTAAAACTTTGTTCTCCGGAACAATGGAGCGAGCAACGGATTTGTTGGAAATCATACATACTGATGTATGTGGTCCGATAAATATTGAGGCTCGCGACAAGTATCATTATTTTCTGATCTTCACAGATGATTTGAGCAGATATAAGTATATCTACTTGGTGAAACATAAGTCTGAAACATTTGAAAAGCTCAAAGAATGTCAAAGTGAAGTGATAAATCATCGTAACAAGAAAATAAAGTTTCTACGATCTGATCGTAGAGAAGAGTATTTGAGTTACTAGTTTGGCCTTCAGTTAAAAACAATGTGAAATAGTTTCACTACTCATGCCACCTGGAACACCACGATGTAATGGTGTGTCCGAACGTCATAACCGTACTTTATTGGATATAGTGCAATCTATGATGTATCTTACCGATCTACCACTATCATTTTGGGGTTATGCATTAGAGACAGCTGCATTCACGTTAAATAGGGAACCATCAAAATCCGTTGAGACGACGCCTTATGAACTGTGGTTTGGCAAGAAACCAAAGTTGTCGTTTCTGAAAGTTTGGGGCTGCGATGCTTATGTGAAAAAGCTTCAACTTGATAAGCTCGAACCCAAATCGGAGAAATGTGTCTTCATAGGATACCCAAAAGTTACTGTTGGGTACACCTTCTATCACAGATCCGAAGGCAAGATTTTTTGCTAAATTTGGAAACTTTCTGGAGAAGGAGTTTCTCTTGAAAGAAGTGAGTGGGAGGAAAGTAGAAAACTTGATAAGGTAATTGTACCTTCTCCTTTGTTGGAAAGTAGTTCATCACAGAAATTTGTTCCTGTGACTCCTACACCAATTAGTGAGGAAGCTAATGATGATGATCATGAAACTTCAGATCAAGTTACTACCGAATCTCGTAGGTAAACCAGAGTGAGATCCGCACCAATGTGGTACGGTAATCCTGTTCTGGAAGTCATGTTACTAGACCATGACGAACTTGCGAACTATGAGGAAGCGATGATGAGCCCAGATTCCGCAAAATGGTTTGAGGCCATGAAATCTGAGATATGATCCATGTATGAGAACAAAGTATGGACTTTGATGGATTTGCCCAATGATCGGCAAGCCATAGAAAATAAATGGATCTTCAAGAGGAAGACAGACGCTGAAAGTAGTGTTACTATCTACAAAGCTAGAATTGTCGCAAAAAGGTTTTCGACAAGTTCAAGGTGTTGACTACGATGAGAGATTCTCACTCGTATCTATGCTTAAAGTCTGTCCGAATCATGTTAGCAATTGCCGCATTTTATGAAATCTGGCAAATGGATAAACAAAACTGAATTCCTTAATGGATTTAATAAAGAAGAGTTGTATACGATGCAACTAGAAGGTTTTGTCAAATCCGAAAGGTGCTAACAAAATGTGCAAGCTCCAGCGATCCATCTATGGACTGGTGCAAGCATCTCAGAGTTGGAATATACACTTTGATGAGTTGATCAAAGCATATAGTTTTATACAGACTTGCGGTGAAGCCTGTATTTACGAGAAAGTGAGTGGGAGCACTACAGCATTTCTGATAAGTATATGTGAATGACATATTGTTGATCGGAAATAATGTAGAATTATTCTGTAAAGCATAAAGGAGTGTTTGAAAGGAGTTTTTCAAAGAAAAACTTCGGTGAAGCTGCTTACATATTGAGCTTCAAGATCTATAGAGATAGATCAAGACGCTTGATAAGTTTTTTTAATGAGTACATACCTTGACAAGATTTTGAAATAGTTCAAAATGGAGCAGTCAAAGAAAGAGTTCTTGCCTGTATTACAAGGTGTGAAGTTGAGTAAGACTCAAAGCCCGACCACGGCAGAAGATAGAAAGAGAATGAAAGTCATTCCCTATGCCTTGGCCATAGGTTCTATAAAGTATGTTATGCTGTATACCAGATCTATTGTATACCCTGCACTGATTTGGTAAGGGAGTACAATAGTGATCTAGGAGTAGATCACTGGACAGCGGTCAGAATTATCCTTAGTAAAATAAGGATATGTTTCTCGATTATGGACGTGACAAAAGGGTTCGTCGTAAACAGTTACGTCGATGCAAGTTTTTGACACTGATCCAGATGATTCTAAGTCTCAATCTGGATACATATTGAAAGTGGGAGCAATTAGCTAGAGTAGCTCCGTGCAGAGCATTGTAGACATAGAATTTTGCAAAGTACATACGGATCTGAATTTGGCAGGCCCGTTGACTAAGATTCTCTCACAAGCAAAACATGATCACACCTTAGTACTCTTTGGGTGTTAATCACATAGCGATGTGAACTAGATTACCAAATCTAGTAAACCCTTTGGGTGTTGGTCAGATGACGATGTGAACTATGGGTGTTAATCACATGATGATGTGAACTATCGATGTTAATCACATGGTGATGTGATCTAGATTATTGACTCTAGTGCAAGTGGGAGACTGAAGGAAATATGCCCTAGAGGCAATAATAAAGTTATTATTTATTTCCTTATTTCATGATGAATGTTTATTATTCATGCCAGAATTGTATTAACCGGAAACATAATACATGTGTGAATACATAGACAACCAGAGTGTCACTAGTATGCCTCTACTTGACTAGCTCGTTAATCAAAGATGGTTATGTTTCCTAACCATGAACAAAGTGTTGTTATTTGATTAACGAGGTCACATCATTAGTTGAATGATCTGATTGACATGACCCATTCCATTAGCTTAGCACCCGATCGTTTAGTATGTTGCTATTGCTTTCTTCATGACTTATACATGTTCCTATGACTATGAGATTATGCAACTCCCGTTTGCCGGAGGAACACTTTGGGTGCTACCAAACGTCACAACGTCACTGGGTGATTATAAAGGAGCATTACAGGTGTCTCCAAAGGGAGATGTTGGGTTGGCGTATTTCGAGATTAGGATTTGTCACTCCGATTGTCGGAGAGGTATCTCTGGGCCCTCTCGGTAATGCACATCACATAAGCCTTGCAAGCATTACAACTAATATGTTAGTTGTGAGATGATGTATTACGGAACGAGTAAAGAGACTTGCCAGTAATGAGATTGAACTAGGTATTGGATACTGATGATCGAATCTCGGACAAGTAACATACCGATGACAAAGGGAACAACGTATGTTGTAATGCGGTCTGACCGATAAAGATCTTCGTAGAATATGTAGGAGCCAATATGGGCATCCAGGTCCAGCTATTGGTTATTGACCGGAGACGTGTCTCGGTCATGTCTACATTGTTCTCGAACCATAGGGTCCGCACGCTTAAAGTTACGATGACAGTTGTTATGAGTTTTATGCATTTTGATGTACCGAATGTTGTTCGGAGTCCGAGATGAGATCACGGACATGACGAGGAACTCCGGAATGGTCCAGAGATAAAGTTTGATATATATGATAATAGTGTTTGGTCACCGGAAGGGTTCCGGAAATCATCGGAAGGGGTTCCGGATGTTTCCCGAAATGTTTGGGTACGAGAACACTTTATTTGGGCCAAAGGGGAAAGCCCACAAGGTTTTTGGAAAGCGCAAAAGGAAGTTTTGCGGAGTCCAGGGGCCAGACGCCAGGGTCCCTGGCGTCTGGGTCCAGACGCCGGGATCCCTGGCGTCTGGCCCTAGAGTCCGAGAAGGACTCTTGCCTATCGGGTGAAACCGACTTTGTGAAGGCTTTAACTCCAAGTTTCGACCCCAGGGCTCAAGATATAAATAGAGGGGCAGGGCTAGCACCAAAGACAGATCAAGAAACACAAGTTGATACTCGTGATCGTTCCTTAGCCGTGTGCGGTACCCCCTGCCACCTTATTCCACCTCGATCATATCGTTGTAGTGCTTAGGCGAAGCCCTGCGTCGGTAGAACATCATCATCGTCATCACGCCGTCGTGCTGACGGAACTCATCCCCGAAGCTTTGCTGGATCAGAGCCCGGGGAGCGTCATCGAGCTGTACGTGTGCTAAGAACTCGGAGGTGCCGGATTAACGGTGCATGGATCGGTCGGATCGGGTAGAAGACATACGACTACTTCCTCTACGTTGTGTCAACGCTTCCATTGCGATCTACAAGGGTACGTAGATCATACTCTCCCCTCTCGTTGCTATGCATCACCATGATCTTGCGTGTGCGTAGGAAATTTTTTGAAATTACTACGAAACCCAACACGTTGGGCCAACAAAGTCCGAATCTCCTCCATCCTTGCATCTTGCTCCTCATTTTGTGCGCAAAGCTTGTTGTCGATGTAGTCCCTTTTCCTCGCTTTGGAGTGGTGAATGTCAATGGAGAGGTTCTCGATGTGCTCGCTCAATCCTGATTGTGCGCCTTGAATTTTTTGTTCTAGATCGAAGATTGACGCTTTGGTGATGTAGTTGTTCACGTCGTCGTTGTTGTGGAAGACCGAAGATGAAATGCCTTGCCTATCCATCACTCCAAGAGAAAAATGTGAGTGGTAGAAAGAGAAGAACGAATACCAAATGTACCTTGACCGAAGTTGAAAGTGGATCAATGATCACTCCATTGTGGGCAAGGAAATAGCACAATTGGTACCAATTCTTGTCGGTTTCTCACACCTACAAGGCTTATGGTGGAGCTCGGTGAGGATAGTGGCACAAAAAATTTGATGCAAAATGTTAGCAAGTCAATAATGTTGAAAGAGATTCACAAATTCGCAAGTGAAACAAGTAGACCAATAGCAATATGTGGCACATGGAAACACACACACACGAATAGATAAATGGGGTCGTGCAACCAAGGATGAGCACAAAATGTGGAAAGCGCTCGTGTTGCACAACTCAAGAGAGACGCTAGCACGCTTGCTCAATAGGCGGATACGACACTTGTGCACAACCTATGATATGCAAAATGTATGATGTTCCGGTGGTAGGATCCAAGATGATCGGATATGACAATCTTATATGCAATGTGGTATGATGCTATGGCACTTGCTTACAAGCTATTTGTTCACTCTTTTTCTTTGCCTAAAAGCTTATTCTTCTTCTTTTTTCTTTTGTATGGCCACAATGCGAAATGCACAAACCAAGATAGCAATTGGGTATATACGGGAACAATCTTGATGCGCAAGAGATGATATGATGATACCAATATGATATGGTATATATGCAATGTATGGTGTAGACCACTAATGTGCACAAGTAACGTTGCCGGCAATACTAAATGGCTAGTCTCGATAGGCAAGTGACGCAAAATGGGCTAGGGGTTATCAATGCAATGGCAAGGGAATATACAATGGAGGTATACCACGATACCAAGATGATATGGAGGTTACCGTCCGTGTCGATGATGAGTGGCGGTGATCTTGATGGAGATACCAAGATGATGGAGACTCGTCCCTAAGTAGACAAAACACCTTAGGAAACGGAAAAACCGCGAACTCAAAATCTCAAACGTCAAATGTGAAAATGGTGGTAGCGGGATGCGGTGGTGGTTGCGGAAGCTCAAAGGGATTGCGGAAATGCAATGATGTGTTTTGCGAGTAGGCAATGCGGAAATGGATGGTAAGGTGGTGGACTATGCATGGTGTGGGAGTTGGAAGCACGGTCCCTTAGTAGCCGAAACACCTTAGGAGACACAACTCACAACACAAACAAAATTGGGTTAAGTTGGGGTGGCGGGAGTGTATAGTGGTCAAGCCTATGCGGAAGTTATGGTGGTGGTGGTGGTCGATGAAGAAGCAACCATCCCTAAGTATCCTAGACACCTTAGGAGACTCAAATCACTCCTCAAGCAACCACAAATGCGATGGGGAACAAAATTTGTTAGGTTGCGGAAGTCGGTGGTGGAGTAGCGGATGATGTGGTGGAAGCCCTAGGCAAAGATGCCAAAATTGTCAAAATTTTATGGAGTCAAAAGATGTTGGTGGTATTTTTGTGGGAAGGGGGATGTCAAGAGATTTCCAACGAGCTAAAGAACGTGAAAATCGAACTCCGGATGAATCAGTTATGGTCGAAACAAAAATCAGCTGAAATCTGAAACTACAGGTTACGGACGTCCGGACAAGGTCGGATGTCTGGGGGCCGGACGTCTGGGCGGGCTCGGAAATCTGTAAATTTGGCTCGGGTTAGGGGTTCCGGTCGACCAGTCATTCCAGGGGCTCCGGACGTCCGTAAAAGGTCGGTCGTTCGGTGTGTCGGGGTCAACGTGGGATTTGAGATCTGGGCCGTGATTTTGGGCGGAAAATGATGATTTTGGGGTCAAAATTGATGAGATTTCGTGGACGAAACATGGGGAAACTTGGGGAAATGCTAGATCCACTCGAAACCAAGCAAATCCATGGATAAAAATCAACAAAACTTCCTCAAACCAACAAATCACAAAAAAATTGGGGCTATTTTTGGTGGGGATTTTCAAAATTGGGGAAGAACACAACAAAATTAGGCTAGAAAACGAAGAGGGGAGGCTCCGAAAACGTGATCAACGTGGCTCTAGATACCAAGATGATATAGGGTAGGAACCATATGGGCCGTTCTTTCATGAAAGGAGCGGTCCCATGATGAACACGAAGAACACGAGGAGGTAAATGAGGGGAAAATCACGAGGGGAACACAAGAGAACACTCAAACCAACAAGAATGATCACACATGCGCTAGATCCATGAACACAAAGGAAGATACAAGATCCAAAGTCAACAACGGACGATACAAGAGGTAACCGGTCTTCTCCGTAAGGAGGTCTTGAAGTTCTTCTCCGCAAGGAGGTCTTGAATCCAAAGGGATCTTCTCCGTAGAGGCCGCGGTCTCTCTCGTGGAGTAGATCCGATGTGGATGAGCAATGCTCTATCTCTAAATATGAGCTAAACCAATGCTAACCCTAGCTAGGATGAATAGGGGTCTATTTATAGACTTAGTGCAAAAGGGGGCGAAGTGGGGGGTACATGGGTTGCGGCCCAACACATGGCAGCGTACAGGCGCCGGTCGTCCGACAGGTACCGGACGTCCGGTGGCTCGCGAGGGTCCCGTCGCCCGGTACTTGTCGGACGTCCAGCGTTTTGGCTCGGTTGAGGTGGCACCGGATTTCCGGGGACGGTCGGACATCCGGACGCTGGAGTGTGTCGGATGTCTGAGACTTGTCGGACGTCCGCTCATTTTGGCACGGGTGCGAGATCGCCGGTCGTCCGGTGGGTGTTCAAGCGTCGGACGTCCGGTCCCGACCGGTCGTCCGGTGGCTGGAGCTTCTTTCGCAGCTCTTCTTCTCATTTCTCGCGCTTTGTGTCCTTGCCTTCTTGTCCATGGGCTTCCTCTTGGTTTGTGATCATGCATAGCACACATGTCTGAGGTAGTAGCCATGTCTCACGTATGGAAAGTGATGGTTCTAAGAGGAGCGAGTTCACCTTGTGTCCAATGGTGTATAGTTGAGGTCTCGTCTTATGTTCTCTTGGGGATTGGAGAGTAGTCAGAGTGTACATGGGGATGAACGTGGGATGCTCCGCATCACTTAGTGAGATGGCAAGAATGATGCTTGATGAGTACAAGACGCCAAAACACTTTTGGGCGGAGGCGGTTGAAATAGCTTGTCATGCAACAAATCACCTTTATCTTCACAAGCTACTTAGAAAGACATCATACGAGCTTCTCACCGGTAACAAACCCCAAGTTGGATACTTTCGGGTATTCGGCTCAAAGTGCTACATTCTTGATAAGCATCTTCGTTCTAAATTTGCTCCTAAATCTCATCAGGGTTTCCTACTCGGTTATGGCTCAAACTCTCACACCTAACGTGTCTACAACAATTTCACCCGAAAGGTTGAAGAGACGGTAGATGTGAAGTTTGATGAATCTAACGGCTCGCAAGTAGAGAAATTGCCAATTGATGTAGGAGACAAAGACCCTTCGGAAGCAATCCAAGACTTTTCGATTGGCAAGATTCGTCCAACGGAGGTGAAGGAGAGTACCTCATCCGTCCAAGTGGAAGCTTCTACCTTGCGACAAGGTGAACCAAGAGTTTACATGGAAGCATCCACAAGTGGGACACACCAAGATGAAGAGAATGAGGAAGTACACCAAGATGAACCTCATCAACCTCCTTCTCCACCTCGACAAGAGAACGACAACGTCAACAACGAAGAAGGACAAGAAGAAGAACAAGATGATCAAGAAGATGTTCCACCCAGACCAAAAAAAAATCTCTCACGAGTTAGAGCAAGAGTTTCACGAGACCATCCCGTCGAGCAAATCTTCAATGATATCCAAACCATGAGAATCACTCGCTCTAAAACTCATTTCACAAATTTCTGTGAACATTATTCATTCATCTCTAGCATTGAACCTATGAAGGTTGAAGAAGCATTGGAAGATCCGGATTGGATAAATGCCATGCATGAAGAGCTACACAACTTTGAAATGAATCAAGTGTGGACATTGGTTAAGAAGCCCGACAACAACCACAACATCATCGGTACCAAATGGGTGTTTCACAACAAGCAAGACGAAGATGGACAATTCGTTCGCAACAAAGCACGTCTTGTCACCCAAGGCTACACTCAAGTCGAAGGTATGGACTATGGTGAGACATATGCCCCCGTTGCTAGACTTGAGTCCATCCGCATCTTACTTGCCTATGTAATCACCATGATATCACCTTGTACCAAATGGACATTAAAAGTGCTTTTCTAAATGGTGAAATTGAGGAGGAAGTTTATGTTAAACAACCTCCCGGCTTTGTTAATCCTAAGAAACCCGATCATGTTTACAAACTTCACAAATCCCTTTATGGTCTTAAACAAGCTCCTAGAGCATGGTATAAATGCTTGACCAAGTTTCTTATTGAAAAAGACTTTGAGATTGGAAAGATAGATTCTACTCTTTTTACTAAATGGGTTAATGGTGAATTATTTGTGTGCCAAATTTATTTTGATGATATCATATTTGGTTCAACTAACCCTCATTTCAGTGAAAAGTTTGGAAAGGTAATGTCAGACAAGTTTGAGATGTCTATGATGAATGAACTCAAGTTCTTTCTTGGGTTGCAAATCAAGCAAACTAAGGAGGGTACCTTTGTTTCCCAAACAAATTATACCAAGGACTTTTTCAAGAAGTTCAACATGCAAGAATGCAAAGGTATGAATTGTTGTAGGGTGGAACCCTAAGTAGAGATCTTTCACGAATTGGAGGGGGAATCCACAAGAACAAGAAGAACACAAGAGAGAAAACAAGAGGAAACACTCAATTGACTAGATCCAATCACACATATGCTAGATCTAAGAACATACAAGAGGTCACAATGATTCAAGAACAACAAAGGAAATATACAAGATACGAGTTCATCCCAATCCTATGAGGAGAGAGGTCTTGATGATCGTATGATGGGGATCCTTCCCACATGTGGGGGTCTTTATATCCACAAGTGGATCTTCTCCCTTAGGAGGACATGATCTCCTAGAGGAGTGGGTACAAGGAGCAAAGCTCACATAATCATCTCATATACTTTGCTATACTTTGCTATCCCTAACAAATGGTCTAGGTACGGAATATATAGGTGGCTAGAGGTGAGGGACGAGGTGGATGAAGAGGAGGCCCAAACATCAAGCACAGCCGTCCATCCTATAGGGCCCGTGCACACGGGGGTCCCGTGGGCACGGTACAAGCCCGTGCGCACGGGGTGCTCCAACGCCAGCTCCCTTTGTAGTCCATGCACACGGGGTCTTCGAGGCCCGTGGGCACGGGGTCACCTGGGAGGTGCAGAGTTGATCTTGTTGCACTCCTTCTTCCTACTTGTGGCCTTGGGGTCCTTCACCTTGGCCTTCGGGATGCTCCCCAACTGCTTGGTGGCGGTCGTCCTCGTACCTAGTGACGCACAATGATCCATGGTGAGGTAGCAACCAAGTCCTATGGATATTCATGTAAATCCTGGAGAGGAGCGGGTTCACCTTAAGTCTAGTAGGTCCACTTGGGGCTTCATGTTCTATGAAGGAGTACATGGTGATGTCCGTAGGATGCTGCGCATCATCCCCTCCCCCTTGGGAAAGATCCGAACTCAGATCAAAATCTAAATCACCATGGTAAAGAGATGATGGCGTCGTGTAGAAGTGGACGGTCACCAAGCATTCGTCATCTTGTAGTTCCAAATGTGCACTCTCCAATGTCGCACCATCTTGTGATTCCTTCAAAAGGAGCACGAACAACAAACACTTGGAAAAACAAATGTGGTTAGCATTAGTGCAAAACCAAGCATTCAAGTGGTGATTCACCAAACAAGTGTCGTCATCATGCATAGCATATGGTGTAACAAAGGATTGTGACATGGCATGAAAGCACATAAATTGAGCGAAATCAAGGACATCATGGAAACAAGCATGTAGATGTGAGGTAGCGATGCAAATATGTGTGTCAAGAGAGTAAGCATCTACCTCAAACTCATACAAAGCATGCATAAGGCGCTCAACAAATGGTCTATGGTATGCATATGAAGCATTCACAACACCAAACATAATGAGATGTCTAAACACATGGGTCAAGTGTAAGACAATCCGAGCATAATGTGCATATGGTGGAGTGAAGATATCATGGCACTCAACACAAAGGAAACAACAATTGTTCATCATGTGTGAGGCAACCAAGTCAATCATGTGGTGCAAGCTAGTAGTGCGAAGATGCAACATACTAGAAGGGATCATTGCAATCATGTCATGTGTGCAAATGGTGGGCATGAATAATTCACATGACATATGACAAACATGAAAACAAGATATGAGCAAAATATCATCAATGTATTAGCGAGAGGGCATATGTAAATATCAATGTGGCATAATGACTCTCCCAACACAACAAGCATCAAAAGCATGAGGCACATGATAAACATGGCAATAGCAACAAGGATCTCCACAAAGCATGCAAATACACATAGGAGTAGCATATTGGTGAATCATGGGTAGATGCAAGCAAGGGTCACAATTGCATGGCAAAGGCATGGAAAGAGGCATAGCATGCAAAATGAACACGAGAAAATGGGCATAACATAACAAGTGATATATAACCCAAAGCCGTGTGAGAGCCAATTAGAAGAGATGCGTGTAGTCGTGGCGTAAAATGAATGGTGGCAAGGGTAGTCCACGGGATCCGAAGTCATCTTTGCTCTCAAGAGCTCATTTCTTCAACTCTTGGGATTGAGAGGTTGACGAGTATACATGAGTACTTACACAAAACAAAGGCAAAGGAAAAATTGTGTGTGCGTGGTAGATGTACACATCATCCATCATGATGCGCACGTGCTTGTGTTGGTTAGCAAAAAATAGCCAATGCTCAAATAAATGAGTTGCATGATATTGAAACATGTCATCCATCATGAGAGGTTTGTTGTTATGTATAGCATAATGGAGACTCAAAGGATGTAATGCATCATGGGAAATATCTAGAGCATTGTGAGGAATGGTATGCATGTGGTGCACACAAGGGATGTAATCATGCGAAACACAATAATTGTCATGGCATGGCATATGAGATGAATTGCAAAAATTTTGCAAAGGAAGCATAGCAATATCATCACAAGAGAAACAAAAGCCAATGACCATCATCTCATCATCTATGCCATATGTGCAAATAGGATTTATTTTAATGGGGCATGCATAGTTACTATGTTGAGATTGAAATGATGCAATATGTGAGATCTCACTCATAGCATATGACAAGGTTAATGGATTGTCAAACATGATGTGACCAAAATAATTTTCACATGATATCCTATGGAGCATAGCATCACAACTAGGCAAATCAACATGCTCATCATCATATTCATCATAAATGGGTGGCATGTCGAAACAAGACATAGTATGTGATGAATCCATAGGGTGATCATCATCATGCAAGCAATGATTTGCAAGATAGTCCACTAGTGGGACAAGAGAAGCACCATCACCTATGTTACCTTTGGAGCTCCACTCATGTGGTGTAGGTGAGGTGTCGAAGACCGAGTCGTGGTCATCTTCATTGTGATGGAACCATGTGGGGGTGCATCGTATTCCACCATGGCCATCATCTTGTCCATAGGAAGGACGAAGTCGTCGAGGGTCGACGCATCATCATAAATGGGACCTAGCACCAAATGAGAATACACAATAGAGGTAGAGGTCAAGTCGTTAGAGTTGAAAGTGGCCTCACATGACCTATCAACTATCTCACTCTCTATGTGGTGGTTCACTCACTCCCTCAAGGTAGGTGCACTCAAACTCACATATGGTGGAGTCACTCATCTCACTCAAGTGGTGGGGGTTGTGGCTCTCCTCACACGGGAGTTGTGGCAACTCGTCATATATGGGGCTAGTGGGGAAGTCACTCTCACTCTCAATATGGTGGCACAAGTCACTCAAGTCATCATATGTCACCCTGGTCGAAGGGAAAATCCCATCCTCAACCATCTCCCTTGAGGGGCTTACAAAGATCGAAGTGTCTCCCTCGCTCGTAGGTGATCGCCTTGGACTTGATGATGTCGAAGTAGGCGTACTCGTCGGAGGTAGGCGAAGATGCCGTATGTTGAAAGGCGAAGATGCCTTGATAACACTTGGCGAAGATGCCGAAGTAGTGGTAGTAGTCGTAGCTCCATCTTGGTGGTGCTCTTCTCGCGGTCTTCTCTTGTACTCCTGAAGGTTTTCCTGACGGTGCCGCGTGGTACTTTCATCTTGTGGCCGTAATGAAGCCTTGCGACTTGAGCGTCTCTGCCGTGAGGACGACAAAGAGGAAGAAGACTTGTAGTTGGCCCACACGTGTCGGATGTCATCCAATTGTGCGTCCAACTTGGTGTCGATGTAGTCCCTTGTCCGTGGTTCACGTTGGTGAATGTCGACGGTGAGTCACTCAGTGCCTCGCATTGCTCGTTGTAGTCCGAAGATGGCCGTTTTGGTGATGTAGTTGTCCGCGCCGTTGTTGTTGTTGTGGAAGACCGGAGATGAAATGCCTTGCCTATCCATCACAAGACTCGACAAATGTGAGTGGAAGAAAGGAAAGAACTAGACCAATGTACCTTATCCAATGTTGAAGATGGATCAATGATCACTCAATAATGTAACAAGGAAATAGCACAATTGGTACCGGATCTTGTCAATTCTCACACCTACACAAGTAAGGCTTATGGTGGAGCTCGGTGAGGATAGTGGCACAAAAATTTGATGCAAAAATGTTAGCAAGAGTCAATAATGTTGGAAAAGATTCACAAATTCGCAAGTGAAACAAGTAGACCAATAGCAATATGTGGCACACGGAAACACACACACGGATAGATAAATGGGGTCGTGCAACCAAGGAATGAGCACAAAATGTGGAATCCACGGAAAACGCTCGTGTTGCACAACTCAAGAGAGACGCTAGCATGATTTCTCAATAGGCCGATACGACACTTGTGCACAACCTATAAGATGCAAAATGTATGAGCTTTCTATCACAAGTATGCTATGGGTATGATGTTCCGGTGTTTCACATATGATGATCCAAGATGATCAATATGGTAGTATGGTATGCAATGTGGCGATGCTATGGCTCTTGCTTACAAGCTTCTTTGCTCTCTTTTCTTTTGCTTAAAAGCTTATTCTCTTTTTTTGATATGGCCACTATGCGAAATGCACAAACAAAGATAGCGATTTTGTATATGCGGGAACAATCTTGTGACACAAGAGATGATATGATACCAAGATGATACCAATATGATATGTATGCAATGGAAGGTACAGATCACTAATGTGCACAAGTAACGTTGCCGACAATACTCAAATGGCTAGTCTCGATAGTCAAGTGACGCAAAATGGGCTAAGGGGTTAACAATGTAATGGCAAGAATGTACAATGATGGGATACCGCGATACCAAGATGATATAGAGGTTACCGTTCTTGCTTACGGTTAGATTGTCAAAATGGTGAAGTGGTCGATGTCGATGACGACCTCGTGGCAATGATGAGTGGCGGTGGTCTTGATGTAGATACCAAGATGATGTAGACCCGTCCCTAAGTAGCCGAAACACCTTAGGAAACGGTAAAAACCACACACTCAAAATCTCATACGGAAAAGGTCAAATGGTGTAAGCGGAGATGGCAATGCGGAAGTGGTGGTGGTGGTTGATGAAGAAGCGACCGTCACTAAGTAGCCGAAACACCTTAGGAGACTCAAGTCACCACTCAAACAACCACAAATGCTATATGGAGCAAAAAGGGTTAGGCTACGGAAGGCTATGATGATTTTGCGGATGATATGGTGGAGGGCCTAGGCAAAGATGCCGAGATGTCAAAAATTTGATGGAGTCAAATGGTGTTGGAACCTATCTAGGTGGATGGGGGATGTCAATAGCTACTCAACGAGATAAAGAATGCGAAAATCGGACTCCGGATGTGAAAGTTATGGCCGAAACGGTGAAGTGCACGCGGCTGCTGTAGTGGGGTCATGCCCACGGGGTGCAAGGCCCATGGACACGGGGTCCCGTGCGCATGGTACACACACTGAGGGCACGGGGTCACCAGGGACACGCTTGTTTGGCGGAGTTCTTCGCGATTTGGGCTCCAAATGGATGGATTTTGTTGCTGGGGTGTAGTTGGGGGTATGGGGGTGGTATGGGAGGGTGGGGTGGGCGAAAACCAAGTGGCCGAAGCGCGCTAGAAGGGCCATGCACACTGAGTCTATCTGGCCAGTGTGCAGGGGGTCCCGATGGCCCGTGTGCATGGGGTGCTCTATGAGTGGACGAACTGCTCCGGATCCATGGGTAATCTCGAATCTGAGGTCAAAATCGAAGGATGGAAGGTAGGGGAAGGTGGAGAAAAGCTAGATCCACTTGAAACCAAGAAAATCCATGGATCAAATCCAAAAAAACCTCATCAAACCAACAAATCACAAAAAACTTTGGGGCTATTTTTGGTGGGGAACATTCGAAATTGGGACAAAAACAACAAAACGAGGCTAGAAAACAAAGAGGGGGCTCCAATTTCGTGATCAATGTGGCTCTTGACACCAAGATGTTGTAGGGTGGAACCCTAAGTGGAGATCTTTCATGAATTGGAGGGGAATCCCCAAGAACAAGAAGAACACTAGAGAGAAAACAAGAGGAAACACTCAATTGACTAGATCCAATTACACATATGCTCGATCCAAGAACATACAAGAGGTCACAATGATTCAAGAACAACAAAGGAAAGATACAAGATACTAGTTCATACCAATCCTATGAGGAGAGAGGTCTCGATGATCCTATCATGGGGATCCTTCCCACATGTGGGGGTCTTGATATCCACAAGTGGATCTTTTCCCTTAGGAGGACATGATCTCCTAGAGGAGTGGGTACAAGGAGCAAAGCTCACATAATCATCTCATATACTTTGCTATACTTTGCTATCCCTAACAAATGGTCTAGGTACGGAATATATAGGTGGCTGGAGGTGAGGGACGAGGTGGATGAAGAGGAGGCCCAAACAGTAATCACAAACGTCCATCTCGTAGGGCCCGTGCGCACGGGGTAAGTTGGGCCTGTGCGCATGGGGGTCCCGTGGGCACGGTACAAGCTAGTGCGCACGGGGTGCTCCAGCGCTAGCTCCCTGTGTAGTCCCTGCGCATGGGGTCTTCGAGGCCCGTGGGCACGGGGTCACCTGGGAGGTGCAGAGTTGATCTTGTTGCACTCCTTCTTCCTCCTTGTGGCCTTGGGGTCCTTCTCCTTGGCCTCCGGGATGCTCCCCAACTGCTTGGTGGCAGTCGTCCTCGTACCTAGTGATGCACAATGATCCATGGTGAGGTAGCAAACAAGTCCTATGGATATTCATGTAAATCTTGGAGAGGAGCGGGTTCACCTTAAGTCCGGTAGGTCCACTTGGGGCTTGATGTGCTATGTAGGAGTACATGGTGATGTCCGTGCTTCGCATCATGAATACACCCATGCCCACTAGTGGACATCTTGACTTGACTAAGGATGGCGAACTGGTTGACCAAAAGGTTCATCACTCTATGATTGGTTCATTGTTATATCTATGTGCCCCCGTCCCGATATTATGCTAAGTGTGTGCATGTGTGCATGATATCAAGCGCCCTCAAAGAATGTCATCTTCAGGTTGTAAAAAGGATAGTGAGATACTTAATTCATACACCAAATTTTGGCATTTGGTATCCTAAGAGGTCCTCTTTTGATCTTGTTGGCTATTCCGACTCGGACTATGCCGGTGACAAGGTTGATAGAAAGTCCACTTCGGGTACTTGTCAATTTCTTGGTAGATCTCTTGTGTTTGGTCCTCCAAGAAACAAAACTCGATATCCTTATCCACTGCCGAAGCAGAATACATTGCCGTCGGTTCTTGTTGTGCTCAATTACTTTGGATGACCCAAACTCTTAAAGATTATGGGATCTATGTGAAACATGATCCATTGCTTTGTGACAATGAAAGTGCTTTTAAGATCGCTCACAATCTCGTGCAACATTCACGAACTAAGCATATTGAGGTTCGTCATCATTTCATTTGAGATCATGTTGCTAAAGGGGACATTGATCTTAAGCATGTTCATACCAATAAGCAATTGGCGGATATATTCACCAAACCGCTTGATGAGAAAGTATTTTGCCGTTTGAGAGGTGAATTGAACATCATTTATGCCTCAAACTTGGAGTAGGAACTCCATTCGGATACATGCAAGGCATGAGCCTTTGACTAATCCTTGATATTTCTCTTATGATGATGATCATATGTCTTGAATAGATACTTGCACCCTTGCATGTTATCTAACCCTTGTAGGTACTTGGATGAATCTAAATCTATGAGATTGCAAATCACTCACATCTTGAGAAATCTCTACATCAGCAAGTCTCTACAATATGGTGGTTGAAGACAAGGAAGTATGAAACCTTTCAACACATCCTTTGACAAAATCTTTATATCAAATTTCATTTGGTATCAAATTTCATGATTGACATTTTGGATACACAAGTGCTTTTCCTTGCAGGACTAACCCATGTAGGTAGATGAACTCAAACTACAAGTGGTGCTCCCAATCATTGATGAGATACATCAACCTTGAGCATCCCACACAAGTTCAACTACATTATTAAGATCAACACCACCACCCAAGGTATGATATTCCATCTTAGAGAATCTTTACTCCAAGACATGGGTCAAAGCAGCTCAACAAGATGTGAATACATCAAAATGCTTAAACGAAAAATGGTAACCCCATTTTGAGCTTAAAAGATGAGTATGACCTACGATCAAGTGTTCTCACTTGACTCCTCAGTCAATATACTCTAACATAGGTGACTTTGTCGCCGACCAATTCTGGATGAAGTTCTCTAGTGTTGATCTGTGTTCTTGCATTTGTCTCTTGCATATTTGTTCCCCTTCGTTTATCAAAAAAACTTCATCTAGATTTCTATTCTGTTCTTTGTTATGTTCTGCATTACCTGCATCTAATTCATTGCAAATCCTTCAGTTAATTCCTTGCAAATCTTTATGAGATCTTATCTTCCTAGTGAGCTGAGATGACAATTGGTCTCTCTCTGTGTTGAACTCAGACACACTGGTTTGTCTCCTTCGGCCAAACCAGACCATTTCAGTGCCATCGAAGAAAACAACTCGGTGCTACCGATTTCAATGGTGAGAAGACACTTTTCCATTTGCATCCTGCATATTTATTCTAGCTCAACCCAATGATTCTTGTCCTCTACCGGCATCACATTCAACATGTTGCTTTGTTTCGTGACTCGAGGACCAAACCCTTTTCGACTCACATTCCAGAAGACCATTCTTGGAAATTGATGTCAAAGGGGGAGACAGATCACATCAAAGCTTAATCACATCAAAGGGGGAGAGTGCTTAATCACATCAAAGAGAGAGAGAGCCCTAGATGCTTGGTATTCAAGAGGATAGAAGTCACATGTCTTTAAGAGGGGAAAGACATATTAGTTTGTGTTATGTTTACTGTGCTCTGATTTGTTTTGCTCTGATTTCCTTTTCCCTATATTCTCCCATTATCCAATATAAGATCCAGGGGGAGAAAGACTTCTAAGGGAAGGAAATCTTGAATTCATTCCATATCTTTACCCTTTGGGGACATGTCTATATCCAATAGAGTACCTAGTACTCACTCACTACATGTCATCTCAATCTTGGTACTCTTGTGGTTTCCTATTCTTGCTCTGTTTAGTAGATTTTTATGTGTTATCTAACCTTGTTTACTCAGGTTCATCTATTCCAAAGCCAGCTCAAGAGCACAAGGTAAGTATATGCATCACACTCGTGTCCATGATGATCTCTTGCTGATGTACATATTGTTTGCAAGAAGGACTCATGAACATGAAGGTATACTTCTTAAATCCACACCATTTGCTCTGATGCATATAGCCAAGATACATGTAACTCATTGCTTGCTCTGTCATGCTTATGCATTCACATGCTCTTATATTCCATATTTATATGATTGCATACATGTAGGGGGAGCCTATGCATGTTACATGTCCTTCCAAAGCTTTACTTGTTATTATTCATACCTTTATCTAAAGCTTGGATGTATGTTGTCATCAATTACCAAAAAGGGGGAGATTGAAAGCACAAGTACTCCCTAGGTGATTTGGTAATTAATGTCAACATATCTCTTGTCAGACTAATACTTCTACCTAGTATATTTCTGATGACTTCAATAGTGGATTGGCTTGGACAAGAGGATGTGGAACCCCTTCAAGATGCTAAGGACAAAGATTAGCTCAAGCTCAAGACTCTACATTTTCATTTTAGTGAGCCAAGATCACATTGCGTCCATAGGAAAAGCCAATACTATTAAAAGGGGATGAGGTGTTTCTTAATGGCTTGCTTGCTCAAAGTGCTTAGTGATATGCTCCAAAGCCCTCAACCACTTTCTCAGTTCCACATATGTCCCAAACCAAAAGTCAAACTCGGCCCCACCAATTTGATCTATCCAGTGCCACCGAGTTCATTTGACATAGCCACTGCCGGAAACCCTAATCAATTCTGTCTCACCGATGGGATCTCGGTCTCACCGAGATGGGCTTGCAAAGTCTCTATCACCTGTTGCAATTATTTCGGTCCCACCGAGTTTTCCTGACCAACTCTCTGTTTTGCTTATTACCAAAATCAGTCCCACCGAGTTTGTGTAATCGGTCAAACCGAGTTGAGGTTTTACCCTAACCCTAGCACATCGGTCCCACCGAGTTGATCATATCGGTCCCACCGAAAATCCTAACGTTCACATTTTGATCTAAATCGGTCTAATCGAGTTTCATGATTCGGTCTCACCGAGTTTGGTAAATTGTGTGTAACGGTTAGATTTTGTGTGGATGCTATTTATACCCCTCCACCCACTCTTCATTCGTGGAGAGAGCCATCAGAACGTGCCTACACTTCCAGCATACATTTTCTGAGAGAGAACCATCTACTCACATGTTGAGACCAAGATATTTCATTCCAACCATAAGAATCTTGTTCTCTAGCCTTCCCCAAGTTGCTTTCCACTCAAATCATCTTTCTACCCAATCCAAATTCATGAGAGAGAGTTCAGTGTTGGGGAGACTATCATTTGAAGAACGAGATCAAGGAGTTCGTCATCAACACACCATCTATTACCTTTTGGAGAGTGGTGTATCCTAGATTAGTTAGGTGTCACTTGGGAGCCTCCGACAAGATTGTGGAGTTGAACTAAGGAGTTTGTAAGGGCAAGGAGATCACCTACTTCGTGAAGATATACCCAAGTGAGGCAAGTCCTTCGTGGGCGATGGCCATGGTGGGATAGACAAGGTTGCTTCTTCGTGGACCGTTCGTGGGTGGAGCCCTTCGTGGATTCGCGCAACCGTTACCTTTGTGGGTTGAAGTCTCCATCAATGTGGATGTATGATAGCACCACCTATCGGAACCACGCCAAAAATCTCTGTGTCTCCATTTGCGTTTGCACACTCCAATCCCATCCCATTACATTCTTGCAACTTGCATGCTTTACTTTCGGCTGCTCACATACTCTTGTCATGCTTGCTTGAAATGTATTGTGAATGTTTAAACTTGTGCTAAAACTCCACCTTAACTTGAAGAAATTTAATTCTGCTACTTTTCTTTGTTAAGAGTCTATTCACCTCCCTCTAGACGCCTCTTCTCGATCCTACATATATACTCCTCCTTAGCCCATGTTTTAGGGTTAGGAAAGGGTTAGCTCAAGGTAGAGATAGAGCTTTGCTCATCCACTTACGTCTCCCATGGGGATCAAGGCATCCATGTGAGAAGATCCCCCAAGTGGATTCAAGACACCTTCATGGGAAGATCCTTCTAGGATTCAAGACCTCTCTCCTTCAAGGATTGGGATGAACTAGCAACCGTTTGATACCTACTTGTTTTGGATTTGGATCCTTGTATCTCCTCTTTGTGTATGTGGATTTAGCATATGTGTGATTGGATCTTGATCAATTGAGTGTTCTTCTCTTGATTTGCTCCTTTCCCCACCTCCAAATGTGAAAATATCATGAACTAGGGTTTCACCCTACATCAGATCTTCTCCATGGAGGTCTTAGTCTCCTATGGGGTTGTAAATGAGCAAAGCTCTCTAGGGTTTAGTTTAGTATGATGTGCTAAACCTAATTTGTCCAAGTGAAGGGGTATTCATAGTCTAGGAGGTGAGAGAGGGATACAAGGGCTGAAGCCCTAAACCTGTGCACAGAGGGTACCAGATGTATTAGATGTCTAGTGGTTACCAGATGTCCTGTGGCTCGCGGGGGTCTGGACATCTGGTGGCCTTCAGTGTTCCGTTAGTTTCTTCTTTGGATGTAATGGTCAGTGGTGACGGTGCACTGCCAGATCCCTCAGTAGGGGTCCAAGTGCAGCTAGAAGCCTTAGATCGGATGTTACATG
Source organism: Triticum urartu (assembly GCF_003073215.2). Taxonomy (NCBI): domain Eukaryota; kingdom Viridiplantae; phylum Streptophyta; class Magnoliopsida; order Poales; family Poaceae; genus Triticum; species Triticum urartu. Next base: position 171,542,370 of record NC_053025.1, on the reverse strand, counting down.
AGGGTTTTACCCAGGTTCGGGCCTCTGTAGAGTAATATCCTACATCATGCTTGCTTTTGTTATTCATGCTGGAGGGATGCCTCATGCGAGGGTCTACAATGGTTTATGAGATTGCTATAGAAAGTTCCAATCTGAGAATGGATCTCTTGAGAGCCCCCTACGCCCCCTTATATAGACGGTAGAGGCTAGGGTTTACATGCAGGCAGATGCGATCTTGGTTGTCATCGCCCTTGTCTTGGAGGGAAAGAAGGTCTGTGATGCGCTCCTTAGGGCTTCCTTTGATCCCGGGCCTCGTGAGCCTCTGGACAAGCCTAAGGTCAGGCTCCCTTGGGTGAGCCACCCTGCTGTATGACACTGTCAGTAGCCCCCGAGCATGGCAGAGGTCATAGAAGTAGTCTTGGAGGCCTTTAGCGGGCTCTTATGTTCTTTCTCGCCAGCCTAAACGCTCTTGAGGACACATGGGATATCATCAAATTACTTTACCATGATCCATCGACTTACGTTCATTGCCTTGATATGTGTTACGTGGGTGTATCGGAGCTAACTACCGTTCTTACTTGGACAAACACCTACTTATGATTATACCCTCCATGCAAGCATCCGCAAATACAAGAGAAGTAACTAAAATAAATCTAACCACATAATTAAACATGTGGATCCAAAACAGCCCCTCATGAAACAATTCATAAATTGGGGTTTAGGTTTGGGATTTCTATTTTCATGCCCTCATTTCTTAGTTCTCCTCAGTTTACCCAATGCTCTTTGGTAGTCCTTGTTGGAAATATACCCTAGAGGCAATAATAAATTGGTTATTATCATATTTCCTTGTTCATGATAGATGTTTATTATTCATGCGAGAGTTGTATTGATTTGGAACTTAAACACATGTGTGAATACATAATCAACACTGTGTCCCGAGCTGTCCTCTACTAGACTAGCTCGTTGATCAAAGGTGGTTAAGGTTTCCTAACCATAGACATGAGTTGTCATTTGATAACGGGATCACATCATTAGGAGAATGCTATGATGGACAGACCCAACCATAAGCTTAGCATCAGATCGTATCACTTAGTTATTTGCTACAACTTTGATGTAGGGTAGAACCCTAGTTGCCCGACCTTTCACGATTGGAGCAAACTCCGCGAAGAACACGAAGAACACGAGGGGAAACACGAGAGGAGACATGAGAGAATCACTCAAACCAACAAGAATGGTCACACATATGCTAGATCCTCGAAACACAAAGAGATACACCATCCGAATCCAACAAAGGACAATGCATAGGTAACCGGTTCTTCTCCGAAAGGAGGTCTTGAGGTCTTCCCATTAGGGGTCTTGAATCCAAGTGGATCTTCTCCGAAGAGGCGACGGTCCCTCGCGATGGAGTAGATCCAGATGGATGAGCGAAGCTCTATCTCACATATGAGCTAACACAATGCTAACCCTAGTACGGAGCTAAGGGACAAGTATATATAGTCCAAGGGGTAAGTTGGGGATACATGGGGTGAAACCCCTCTCATTGCACACAGGTAGGGCAGTAGTATCGGTCATGGGGGCGGTTGTACCGCTGGGCGCTCAGGTACTGGTTCCTGGAGGTGCTTCCGAATGTGCTCAGCGGTTGTACCAGTTCTTGGGGAAGTTGTACCGGTCTGGGGGCTGTTACGAGGATAAACTAGTGCTGTACCGGCCTTGCACCGCCCGATCACAGAAGCTAGGCCGGTAGTTGGGCGATGTTTGAGCGGTTGTACCGCCCGGGCGGTAGTTGGGCGGTACAAGGGCGGTTGTACCGATACTTCTAGGTTGGGCAGATTCTCTTCATGCACTTGATGTCCATATTGCACTGTAACTTCTCCTTGGTTGCTTCCTTGGTACCTAAGCACACAAAGCATCTCCGTTTGAGGTAGTAGCCATGTCCCAAGTGGATCAAAGGGGAGTTCAACAAGGAGATATTTAACCTTGTTCTCGATAGCCCTTGCACGTGCTCATGTCATTAGTCCATGTGGTCTCTTGGGAGAGGAAGATAGGTCCATGTGGGTGGCCTTAGGATGCTCCGCATCATCTCCCCCCTTAGGAAGGATCCGACCTCAGATCGAAAACCTCATCACCATGGTAGGGAGAGAGATCTTTGACGTTGAATATGTCGCTCACGGAGTACTTGTCGTGCGGGATGTCGATCTTGTAGGCGTTGTTGTTGTAGCGTGCTAGCACCTTGAAGGGTCCATTGGCTCGAGGTAGAAGCTTGGACTTGCATTCGTTGGGGAAGCGGCCCTTGCGAAGGTGTATCCACACAAGATCTCGTGTGTTGAATATCATGGGCTGCTTGTTAGTGTTGATCTTGGTCGCGAGGCATTGTACTTGGCGCTCGATGGTGTGCCTTGTATCTTCATGCACCTTCTTCAAATAGTTCACTCGTGCACTTGCGTCCATATTGGTGCGCTCTTCTAGTGGTAGAGGAAGAATGTCCAATGAGGACAACAGGTTGAATCCATAAACGAACTCGAAGGGGGACTTGACGGTAGTAGATTGTCTTGCGCGGTTGTAGGCGTACTCGGCGATCGGTAGACACTCTTCCCACTCCTTGATGTTCCTCTTGATCAACACACGTAGTAGGGTTTAAAGTGTTCGATTCGTCACTTCCGTTTGGCCGTTGGTTTGTGGATGGTATGCTGCTGAGAAAAGTAGCTTGATTCTGAGCTTGGCGCATAAGGTCTTCCAAAATTAACTCAAGAACTTGACGTCGCGGTCCGAGACAATCATCTTTGGCACTCCATGTAGGTGCAAGATTTCCCTACAAAAGAGATTCGCAACATGTGAAGCATCATCTATCTTGTTGCAAGGAATGAAATGAGCCATTTTGGAGAATCAGTCCACCACAACAAACACGGAATCCTTTCCATTCCTAGTACTAGGCAAACGAAGCACAAAATCCATGCTAATATCTTCCCATGGGTGGTATGGAATTGGAAGTGGTGTATATAGACCATGGGATTGAGCTTTAGACTTAGCTCTGCGACATGTAGAGCATCGGTTGGTGAAGCGGTTGATGTCACAGATCATCTTGGGCCAAAAATAGTTCTTGGAGAGTGTGGCAAATGTCTTGTCGCGTCCAAACTGTCCCATTAGTCCTCCTCCATGAGATTCTTGCAAAAGTAACAAATGAAGAGAAGACTCGGGGATGCATAGTTTATTAGCTCTCATAAGATAATCATCTTTGATGTAATAGCGTTCCCAAGATGTATGTGTCAAACATTTGGCATAAGGAATAGAAAAAGTAGGATCATGCGCATACAAGTCTTTTATGTGCTCAAAGCCTATGACATTCAATTCAAGTTGAGTAACAAGCATGCATATACGGGAAAGCGCATCTGCCACAACATTTTCCTTGACTTTGATATACGTGACGACATAAGGAAATGACGCAATGAATTCACTCCATTTAGCATGACGCTTGTTCAACTTAATTTGACCCTTAAGATACTTAAGCGTTTCATGGTCGGTATGGATGACAAATTCATGAGGGCGAAGATAATGTTCCCATTCACGCAAAACTCACACTAAAGCATATAGCTCTGTGTCATAGATGGGGTAGTTGAGTCGTGATCCGGAAAGTTTTTCACTAAAGTAAGCTATGTGGCGCTTCTCTTGCGTTAACACACCTCCTATGCCATTACCACTAGCATCACAATGAATTTCGAAAGGTTTGTCAAAGTTGGGTAAAGTAAGCACGAGGGCATGAGTAAGAAAATTCTTAAGCTCATTGAATGCGGTATCTTGGTATGGTCCCCAAACAAAAGGCACATTCATCTTGCTCAAAGCATGCAAAGGTGAAGCAATGGTGCTAATATCCTTTCACAAATCAATGATGGAAATCAGCTAAACCAAGGAAACTACGCACTTGTTGCAAGTTGGTTGGTTGAGGCCAAGTTTTAATAGCATTGATCTTAGATTCATCTACATGAACACCCTTAGAAGACACAACTAAAGCTAAGAAAACAAGCTAGTCAACACCGAAAAGGCATTTGTCCATATTAGCATAAAGTTGCTCTTTTCTAAGAGTTTGTAGGACGGTTCGAAGGTGGGTGACATGGTATTTTAGAGATTTGCTAAAGACAAGAATGTCTTCAAAGTAGACCACAACAAATACACCAATACAGGGTTGAAAAACAAAACACATGAGTTGCATGAAAGTACCGGGTACTTCGGATAAACCCATTGGCATAACAAGCCATTCATATAAGCCAAATTTGGTCTTAAATGCGGTTTTCCATTCATCACCTTCTTGGATGCGTATTTGATATTAGCCACTTTTAAGATCAATTTTAGTGAAAATGGTGGCTCCGCTAAGCTCATCTAGCATGTCATCTAGGCGTGGGATAGGGTAACGATAACGCATGGTAATATCATTGATAGGATGACAATCGGAACACATGTGATATGTACCATCTTTCTTGGGAACAAGGATTACCGGTACGAAACAAGGGCTCAAGTGATGTAGGGTGGAACCCTAGATGGCCGATCTTTCACGAAAGGAGCGGATCCCGCGAAGAACACAAAGAACATGAGGGCAAACATGAGAGAATCACTCAAACCAACAAGATATAGTCACACATGTGCTAGATCCTCGAAACACGAGAGGAGACACAAGATCCACGATCAAGAAAGGACAATACAAATGGTAACCGGTCTTCTCCATGAGGAGCTCTTGATGTGGCCGCCCAAAAGGGGGTCTTGAATCCAAGGTGGATCTTCTCCGTAGAGGGGTTGCGGTCTCTCTCACGGAGTAGATCCGATATGGATGAGTGAGGCTCTATTTCTCAAATGAGCTATCACAACACTAACCCTAAAACGTAGGTAGGAGGAGAGTATATATAGTCTAGGGGGCGAAGGGGTACATGGTCCTCGTCCCTTTACGTGCGCAGACAAACGGGGCCAGACGTTCAGGCGTCGGGCCGGATGTCCGGGTCTTAGGGAGGAGCCGGATGTCCGAGCTGATGGGGCTTTTCTTCTGTCCTCTGGATGTAGCTTGTCCGAATATCCGGGCCGAGCCGGATGTCTGGGTTGGGGCTTGATGTCCGGGGCCCATAGATGCTTGGCGGCTGGAATGCTGCTGTAGTTGATGTCTCCAGCGGCCGGATGTCCGGGTCCTGGAGTTGCCTTCTTCTCCTTTCGGCGTTCCTCTTCATCCGTGGACTTGGCGGCTTGTTCGTCTTCACGTGCATCTTCGGGAGGGTCCTCTTGGTACCTAATCATGCACAAAATCTCGGACTTAGGTAGTAGCCATGTCTCGAGAGGATCATATGTAATATCACTAAGGAGAGAAGTCACCTCGGTCTCGAGAGCTCTAGCTCTAGCTCGAGTCATAGGTCCTCTTGGGACTTCGTGAGACGATGGTGGGTCCATGGGGATGACCGTAGGATGCTCCGCAGCATCTCCCCTCCCTTGGGGAAGATTCGACCTCGGATCAAAATCCTCATCACCATGGTAGGGCAAGAGATCTTTGACGTTGAAGATGTCGCTCACGGAGTACTTGTCGCGTGGAATGTCGATCTTGTAGGCGTTGTTGTTGTAGCGTTCAAGCATCTTGAAGGGTCCATCTGCTCGTGGTCGAAGTTTGGACTTGCGTTCATTGGGGAAGCGGTCCTTGCGAAGGTGTAGCCACACAAGATCTCCAATGTTGAACACCGTGGAGTGCTTGTTGATGTTGAGCTTGGTCGCAAGTCATTGTACTTGGCGCTCGATGGTGTGCCTTGTATCTTCATGCACCTTCTTGAGATGGTTCACACGTGCTCTTGCGTCCATATTGATGCGCTCTTGTAGTGGTAGAGAGAGAATGTCCAAAGGGGACAATGGGTTGAATCCTTACACGACCTCGAAGGAGGACTTGCCAGTAGTTGAGTGTCTTGCACGGTTGTAGGCGAACTCGGCGATAGGTAGACACTCCTCCCACTCCTTGATGTTCATGATTAGCACGCGAAGTAGAGCAGAGAGTGTGTGGTTGGTCACCTCCGTTTGGCCGTCGGTTTGTGGATGGTACGATGTGGAGAAGAGTAGCTTGATTCTGAGCTTGGCGCATAGGGTCTTCCAAAAGTAACTCAAGAACTTGACGTTGCAGTACGAGACAATCGTCTTTGGCACTCCATGTAGATGCAATATTTCCCTACAAAAGAGATTGGCAACATGCGAAGCATCGTCTATCTTGTTGCATGGTATGAAATGTGCCATCTTAGAGAATCGGTCCACAAAAACAAATACCGAATCCTTTCCATTTCTAGTTCTAGGCAATCCAAGTACAAAATCCATGCTAATATCTTCCTTTGGTGGATATGTAATTGGGAGAGGCATGTAAAGGCCATGGGATTGAGCTTTAGACTTAGCTTTGCGACATGTAGAGCATCGGTTGCTGAAGCGGTTGACGTCACGAAACATCTTGGGCCAATAATAGTTCTTGGAGAGCGTAGCAAAAGTCTTGCCGCGTCCAAAATGTCCCATTAGTCCTCCTCCATGAGATTCGTGCAAAAGCAACAAACGAAGAGAAGACTACACCAAATGGTTCGAACATGGGTGACATGATCTTTAAGAGATTTGCTATAAACAAGGATATCGTCAAAGTAGACCACAACAAAATCACCAATGTCAGGGCGAAACACATAATTGATAAGACACATAAAAGTACCCGGTGCTTCCGATAAACCCATAGGCATGATTAACCACTCATACAAACCAAACTTTTTTTAAAGTGGTTTTCCATTCATCACCCTCTTGTATGCAGATTTGATAGTAACCACTTTTAAGATCAATTTTGGAAAAGATAGTGGCACCACTAAGTTCATCAAGCATATCATCAAGGCATGGAATGGGATACCTATAGAGAACGGTGATAGCATTGATAGGTCTACAATCAGAACACATGCGAAAGCTACCGTCTCATTTTGGCATAAGAATGACCGGAACGGCACAAGGACTCAAACTTTCGCGCACATGTCCATGGTCTATGAGATGTTTTACTTGCCTTTGTATTTCTTTGGTTTCTTCAGGGTTGACGCGGTAGGGGGCTTTGTTCGGAAGTGGGGCTCCGGGGATGAGGTCGATGCGGTGCTCGATGCCTCGTAGTGGAGGTAGTCCCGGAGGTAGCTCGTCGGGGAAAACATCTTGGAATTCCTGCAAAAGAGAAGACAACACTAAAGGTAGAGTGTGAGAGGTGTTAGCTTTTGGTGCATCGTCCTTGCACAGAAGAACATAGTGTAGGACACTAGATGGGTTCTCACACACTCTTCTTATCTCACTTTTGGTGGCAAATAGAACTAAGTTCTTCTTTTCGCTCATTGTGGAGACACTCAATTTTGGCTTGTGGCACTCACTCTCTTTTTGGTGGTTAGCTCTCTCACTATTCTCTCCATGATGGGTGGCTTGCTTGTTGGCGATCACTTGGCTTGGAGACATAGGGTGAAGTATGTACTCCTTTCCTTTCATCTTGAAGATGTAGTGGTTCGTTCGGCCGTTGTGGATGACACCTCTAACAAATTGCCATGGTCGGCCAAGAAGAAGGTGGCAAACGGTCATTGGAACGACATCACACTCCAAAGTGTCTTTGTAAGCTCCAATTTTGAAGGAGACTTGCACTGTATGCTCGACTTGAATAGTGCTGGAGTCACTTAGCCATTGAAATTTGTAGGGATGTGGGTGCTTCGTCTTGGGAAATTGGAGCTTGGAGCAAAGTGCTTCACTTGCTAGGTTATGGCAACTCCCTCCATCGATGATGACTTTGACGGACCTTCCATTGATGCCGGCCTTGGTATGGAATATGTGGCATCTTTGGTCTTCTTCTTGGTGATGTTGAAGGGTCAATACCTTGGAGACAATAAGAGCAGGACTTGAATCTTCATCACAAAAGACTTGGTCCTCTTCATCATTCACTTGCCGGTGCATGGCGACTTGCTCAAGTGCTTCTGTTTCTCCTTCACTCATGGAGTCATATGTACCATCATCATTGAGGATCATGGTCTGCTTGTTGGTACACTCAAAGGACTTGTTGCCTCAGCCTCCACATGTGAAGCATTCGAAGGAACTTGTCTTGACGGTCTCATCGGTTGGGGTAGATGATGATGAATCTCTCGGCTTGAAGTTGCTCGTTGTAGGAGGATGACTTGAGATTGTGGAAGCTTTCTTGTAACTCGACTTGTCGACGTTTCTTGTAGAAGGCTTGGTTAATGTAGAAGGTGTGGGAGTCGTTGAAGCTTGGGTGTTGGAGAAACCATAGGACTTGGATGAGAACTTGGCATACTTGAAGTCATCTTGCACTGGACGTTCTGCTTTGGTAGCTTGATGCACTAGCTCGATGAGGTTCGAGTATGGTTGGAAGTCGGCTATCTTCTTGATGGGATGATTGAGTCCATTCAAGAAACGTGCCATACTTTGCTCATCATCTTCCGTGACATTGGCTCGTATCATTGCAATCTCCATTTCCTTGTAGTACTCTTCAACGCTCTTGGTTCCTTGCTTGAGTAGTTGGAGTTTCTTGAAGAGGTCGCGGTTGTTGTAGGTAGGCACGAAGCGTGCTCTCATGACATCCTTCATTTGCGCCCAAGTAGTGATGGGTGGTTCACCTTTTGCCTCTCGGCGCTCAATGACTTGTTCCCACCATATGAGGACATAGTCTTGGAACTCAAGGGATGCCATCACGATCTTCTTCTCTTCTTCATAGTTGTGCAAGCGGAAGATTTTGTCGACCTTCAATGCCCATGAAAGGTACTCTTCGGGATCATTGCGTCCATTTAACTTGGGCATGGTGAACTTTAGCTTGCCGTAGTGTTGCTCTTCATTGTGTCCGGGTCGTGAATGATGACGTCCTTGACGAGGACGATCGTCTCTCACAATTTTCTCTTGCCATGGGGGATTTCCATTGTGTTCTTGTTCTTGTTGAACTTGATGTTCTTGGAGATCTTGTGGAGGAACTTGTCAAACTTGACGATGGACGCGAGCTTGGTATAGTCATTCTTGAACTTCTTCGCGAAGTGCTTCTTGATGTTCATGAGTTTGTCGGCCTCGGTTGCGTCTCAAGTGCTTGAGCTTCTCGCAATTGTTGCTCTTGATGTTGTGCCTCTGCATCTTGTGCTTCTTGGTGTAGACACGCTCGCTCTTCCTCTTCGTGTTGGCGTTGTCGTTGCCGTTCTCTTGCTTGCACAAAGGTAGCTTGGTTTTGAAGATGTTGTTGTTCTTGAGATTTGTTGTCGTGTAGAGGGTTGCGGTTGGTTTGACGATCTTGGCGCGCAGCACGACGAAGAGTATTTGATGTTGGTGTACTTGAGCCGAAGATGGTGTAGTCGGAGTGTCGACTTGAGCGGCTCCATCTTGATGAGGGCGAAGTGGAAGAAGAGCGGTTGAGTAACAAAGCACGGATCTCGTCCATTCTTGCATCGTTCTCTTGCTTGTGTTCATCGAGCTTGTGGTCGAAGTAATCTCTTGTGCGTTGCTCGGAGAGTCGCAAGTCGGTGGCGAGGTTGTCGATGCGTTCACCCATTGCTTGTTGCTCTTGATGCAAAGCACGTTGTGCACCAAAGAGGTGGCTCTTTGTGACGTAGGAGTTCATGTCGTCGCCTTGCCCGATGAAGAGTGGGTTGGTAGAAGTACTTGGCCTATCCATCATTCCAAACAAATATGTGAGTGGGAGAAGGAGAAGAACTTATACCAAATGTACATTGACCGATTTTGAAGATGGATGAAAGATCACTCCAATGTGGAACAAGGAAATAGCACAATTGGTACCAATTCTTGTTGGTTTCTCACACCTACACAAGTAATAGCTTATGTTGGAGCTCGGTTAGGATGGTGGCACAAAAGTTGATGCAATTGTTAGTGAGCTTCAATAATGTTGGAAAAGATTAGCAAATTTGCAATGCAATAAGTAGACCAAGCAAAATATGGTACACGGAAACACACACACAAAGAGATGAAATAGGGTCGTGCAACCAACGATGAGCCAAAATGTGGAATCCACGAAAATGCTCTTATTGCACAACACTAGAGAGACGCTAGCACGATTGCACAATAGGCGGATACGAAGACTTGTGCACAACCTACTAAGAAAAAATGCAACGACTTCTATCCCAAGTATGCTGTATGTATGATATTCCGATGATATGATCCAAGATGATCTAGTATGACAATCTTAATGTTGTATGTTGCTATGGTTCTTGCTTAAAAGCTCTTTGCTTATCTTTCCCTTTTGCTTAAAAGCTTGTTTGGCTCTTTGTAGTTTGAGCTCTTTTCTCATGCAATGCTTCACGAACCAAGATGGAAATTGTGTATGCGATAACAACCTTGTGACTCAAGAGATGATACCAAGATATGCACCAATGATATATGTATGATGTGGGAAGTATGATCACTAATGTGCACAAGTCACGTTGCCGGCAATACTCAAAGGCTAGTGTCGATGGGTAAGCGACGCAAAAGAGTAAGGCTATGTGATGCGGAGCATCCTACGGACATCACCATGTCAAGAGTCCATTTGGCAAGTGACACGTGCGACATCTACTTCTTATACCTAAAGGTGAATCTTCTCCTTTACACGTGTTCACTTGACCCCTTCGAGGATGGCATACTACTTGACACTCCACTCTTGTGCATGCATAGGTATTGCCGGAGCTTCACGGACGACGAGGAGGGGTGCAAGCGCCAAGGAACACCTACGCCATCCGCGAGGGAGGCGTGGAAGAGAAGACGGAAGAAGACGGAGATGCGGAGTCCCCAGTGGCCGGACGACCGATGTGCCACCGGACGTCCGACAATCTATAGCCACCGGACGACCGGACTACGCCGGACGTCCGACACCTGGAACTCGAGCCAGCCCAAGAGTCCAGCCGACGAGATCTACAGCGACCGGATGACCGGCCGAGACCGGAGGTCCGACACCTTCCAGGCCACAGACGACCGAGCGCCTCCGTACGACCAGTGCCACGGCGACAAAACGATATTTACGGAAGTCCGAAGATTTCCGGACGTCCGGACCGTCCCAAGCCTCCGGACGTTCGACAGCCACCGGACGTCCGACGCCTGTGTGCACAGCCGCGGGTCTTTGGTCGTGTATCCCTCTCTCACTTACCCCTTCGTGGCTTAGACTATAAATAGACCACCTCCACCTCCTTTCTAGGGTTAGCATTGGTTTAGCTCATATGAGAGATAGAGCTTTGCTCATCCATACGGATCTACTCCTTGAGAGAGACTGCGGCCCCTCTTCGGAGAAGATCCACGTTGGATTCAAGACCCCCTCTTGGGTGGCCCCCTTCAAGACCTCCTCATGGAGATGAACCTTACCTTGTATCTTTCCCTTTGTTGTTCATGTACATTGTGGATCTTGTGTGTTTGATTGTCTAGTGGATGTGTGATTGGACTTGTTCTTTAGTGTTTCCCCTTGTGATTTCCCTCCGTTCTTCCCCGTGTTCTTTGTGTTCTTAGTTGGGACCTGCTCCTTTCGTGAAAGATCGGCCACATAGGGTTCCACCCTACATCATCTTGGTATCATGATCCACGTTGATCACGATTTTGGAGCCTCCCCTCTTCGTTTTCTAGACTAATTTTGTTGTGTTTTTCCCTAAATTCAAAAATCCCCACCAAAAATAGCCCAATTTTTTGTGATTTGTTGGTTTGAGGAAGTTTGTTGGATTTGATCCATGGATTTGCTTGGTTTCAAGTGGATCTAGTATTTCCCCAAGTTTCCCCATCTTTCACCCAGGAAATCTCATCAATTTTAACCCCAAAATCATCAAATTCCGCCCAAAATCGCGTGCCGGATCTCAAATCCCGTGTTGACCCCGATACACCGGACGACCGTCACTTTTACGGACGTCCGGAGCCCAGGAATGACCGGACGTCCGCAACCTTCCGGACGATCGGAACCCCCTAACCCGAGCCAAATCTACGGATTTCCGAGCCCTCCGGACATCCGGCCCCCGGACATCCGTCCTTTTACGGACGTCTGTAACCTGTAGTTTCAGACTTCGGGTGATTCTTGTGTCGGCCATAACTAATTCATCCGAACTCCGATTTTGACGTTCTTTAGCTCGTTTTGAAGATCTTGACATCCCCCTTCCCACAAAAATACCACCAACATCACTTGACTCCATCAAAATTTTGGAACTTTGGCATCTTTCCCTTGGGCCTCCACCACATCATTCGCTACACCACCACCGACTTCCGCAACCTAACCATTTTGTTCCCCTTTGCATTAATGGTTGTTTGAGTTGTGATTTGAGTCTCCTAAGGTGTTTAGGATACTTAGGGACAGTTGCTTCTTCATCAACCACCACCACCACTACCGCATAGGCTTGCCCACCATACACTTCCACCACCCCGACTTAACCCAATTTTGTTTGTGTTGTGAGTTGTGTCTCCTAAGGTGTTTCAGCTACTTAGGGACTGTGCTTCCAACTCCGACACCGTGTATAGTCCACCACCTTACCCTCCATTTCCGCATTGCATACTCCAGAACCCATCATTGCCATTCCGCAATTCCATTGAGCTTCCACAAAACCACCACCACATCCCGCTACCACCATTTGACATTTGACATTCGAGATTTTGAGTTCGTGCTTTTTCTGTTTCCTAAGGTGTTTCGGCTACTTAGGGACGATTCTCCATCATCTTGGTATCTCCACCAAGATCACCGCCACTCATCATCGCCAAGGACGGTAACCGCCATATCATCTTGGTATCGTGGTATCCCTCCTTTTGTATATTCCCCTTGACAATGCATTGATAACCCCTAGCCCATTTTGAGTCACTTACTTATCGAGACTAGCCATTTGAGTATTGCCGGCAACGTTACTTGTGCACATTAGTGATCTACACCATCCATTGCATACATACCATATCATATTGGTATCATATCATCTTGTGTGCCTCAAGTTTGTTCCCGCATATATACAATTGCTATCTTGGTTTGTGCATTCCGCATTGTGGCCATATACGAAAAATCATAATAAGATTTTAAGCAAAAGAGAAAGAGCAAAGAAGCTTGTAAGCAATAGCCATAGCATCATAACACATTGCATATAAGATTGCCATATCCGATCATCTTGGATCATACCACCAGAACATCATACATAGCATACTTGGGATAGAAAGTCAATACATTTTGCATATCATAGGTTGTGCACAAGTGTCGTATCCGCCTATAGAGAAATCGTGCTAGCGTCTCTCCTGAGTTCTTAGCTCATTCCTTGGTTGCATGGCCCCATTTATCTATCCATGTGTGCATTTCCGTGTGCCATCCATTGCTGTTCGTCTACTTGTTTCACTTGCGAATTTGTGAATCTCTTTCAACATTATTGATTCTTACTAACATTTTACATTAAATTTTTGTGCCACTATCCTCACTGAGCTACTCACAACGGCATCTCCGGCAAAATCACATCGGCATCGAGACCATCACCAACAAGGACGTGAAGGTCAAGAGCTCAACACCAACAACCGCTCAACGACTTCACCATCTCCATTGGCATCTTCGCCAAGCGACTTCAAGGCATGTTCGCCTACGAACATACGGCATCTTCTCCCACAAGCACCTCAAGAGACGCTCCCCAAGCTCAAGTCCGCGACTTACATGAGCTACTAGGACCTCGACATCGACCACACGATTCCTTTCTATGGGACTCAAGAACCCGAGGAGTATCTCGAGTGGGAGCGTTTGATGGACGACTACCTCAAGCTACATCAAGTTCCTCTCGAAGATCAAGTGAAGTGCGCCATAAGGAACTTCCACGACTACGCGCCCACATGGTGGCTTCACACACCTTCGAAGACCTAGAACATGAGTTGGCCCAAGAGAAAGAGAGCTTTGCGGCATGAGTTCGTGCCTCCAACCTACATGGGGCAACTTCTACGCCAATTGGAGAACACTACCCAAGGATCCAAGTCCATAGATGAGTACTTCAAGGAGATGAAGAAAGCCTTGCGACGAGCTAGTGTGGACGACCCCATTTTGATGAAGTTCCACTTCATGATGGGATTGCACAACGACATCTCCAAGATGATCTTCGTCGAGAACTACAAGTCCCTCGACGACAACTACATTGGTGCTCTCAAGGCGGAACAAGAACTCATGCATGAAGGCCATGGCTTCTCGACGCCAAGCACACTTCTCTAAGACCAAGCTCCAAGACGACGAGCATGAGGCTAGTACCACCACGGTGTCCAAGCCTGACGAGCTCCAAGACGATGCTCCCAAGTTCGACTTCACCTCCATACCTCTTTGTGGCATTGATGATGCCAAGTCTACCATGACTCTTTTTCAAGACGGTGCGACGACGAGTACGACTACGTAGACCCTCAAGGACAATGCTTTGGAGGCATGCGACATGGTGACGAGCACGGAGGATGCTTCCATCTTATGAGGCGAGAGGGATGATGTGCCATCTTCGGCCTTCATCCACAGCGACGACAACGAGATGGTTGAGCATGGGATTTTCTCTTCGACCATGGCGACATATGCTGACTTGAGTGACTTTAGCCACCATATTCAGAGCGAGAGTGACTTCACCACTAGCCCCATATATGATGTGTTGCCACAATTCCCATGTGAGGAGAGCCACAACCCCCACCACTTGAGTGAGATGAGTGACTCCACCATACGTGAGATTGAGTGCACCTACCTTGAGGGAGTGAGTGAACCACCATATAGAGAGAGTGAGATAGTTGATAGGTCATGTGAGGCCACTTTCAACACTAACGACTTGACCTCTACCTCTATTGTGTCTTCTCATTTTGTGCTAGGTCCCATCTATGATGACGCGCCGATTCGCGATGACTTCGTACTCCCTTTGGACAAGACGATGGCCATGGTGGAATATGATGCACCCCCCACACAGTTCCATCAAGATGAAGATGACCACCATTTGGTCCTTCCCACCTCACCTACACCACATGAGTGGAATGAGAAAGGTAACATAGGTGAAGGTGATGCTCTAGTCCCACTAGTGGACATTCTTGACATTGATTGCTTGCATGATGTTGATCAACCTGTTACCATGCTTCATGCTAGTGCGACTTCCCCCCGCGATGATTTACCCATTTATGATGAGTTTGATGATTGCCATGTGGAGTCTATTAGTTGTGATGTCATGTTGCATAGGATTTCTTGTGACAATTCCTTAGGTCACATCATGTTTGCCAATCCGCTTGACTTGTCATATGCTATGCATGAGATCAATCATATGTCATATTTGCAATCTCTTCATAGTGACTATGCATATTTTATTAAAAAAACCCAATTTGCACATATGGCATAGATGACAAGCCTATGGTTATTGGCATTTGTTTCTCTTGTGATGATATTGACATGCTACCTTTGCATCATTTATCTCATATGTCATGCCATAACCACCTAGCTTCGGATATGCATTGTTTTGGATGTTGTCCATTTTCTAAATATGATGTTTCCAACATTGCTCATGAGGACACCCCCATAATTTACTCATACATTTTAGGAGATTTTGATTCATCCCATTCATTACATGATCCCAATACTTGTGTGCACCATATGCTTCCCATGAATAAACATGCTATTCGTGTGCTACACACTTGCTATACTTGTATGCTCAATTTGCGTCCCCATCGTGTTATACACAATAACTATTCTTTCATGATGGATGACATGTTCTTATACCATGCATCAAATTTCTTTGACCGATGCTTATCTTGTGCTAACTCACACGTGCACATACACATCATGTTGGATGATGTGTACATTTAACACACAAACAATTTCTTTCGTTTGTGTCTCTTTTGTGTAGGTACCCATGAATTCTTTTAAACCTCGCAATCCAACGAGTTGACAAAACGAGCTCTAGAGAGCAATGATGACTTGGGATCCCATGGATTGTCTTTCCCACCACTCTCTTCGCATTTCTTCTACATGGCCCTCACTTGGCTATGGGTTATTGTCCATTATATATCATTTGCCCATCTTCCCATGTTCACTTTACATGATATGATTATTCCTATGCCTTTGCCATGCATTTGTGACCCATGCTTTGCATTGCACATGACGATTGATTCTACTACTTGTATGTGTATTTGCAAGCTTGGTGGAGATATTGCTTGCCATTGCCATGTTTTCCTTGTACCCCATGCCTATGATGATAATTTCATCTTGCTTTGTGTTCAAGCTTGCAATATGTCATGTGCATTGTCTATGTTTATTATTTGCTCACATGACATGATTGCCATGATTTCCTCTAGTATGTTGCATCTTCGCACTACTAGCTTGCACGGCTTGATTACTATGCTTGCTTATGTTGCATCACCTATGATTCATACTTTCTCATTTCATGTGGTTGATGACACCCATCTACATGCTTTGCACATGATTGTTATTGCTTTTTGTCATATATCTCCATGTGTTGCCTCTCTCATGCTAGATGATTTGCCATGTATTGAGTGCAACAATGATTCTTGTCTTGCTAATGAGATTGCCCCCATAGCATTCTCACATATATTCAGATATTTTGACATTTTTCTTGTGAATCATGCTTGTCTTGCCTCTTTGCACCATATACCTAGTGCCATGAATATAGCCATTGTTCCATCATATTATTCATGCACTTGTGCTTCTAGTGGTTATGTGCAAGAGAAGAGAACCATCATGATGTATGATGTGTTTATCTACCATGCGCATACGTTCTTTGCTTTGTTTTGTGCATGTGTAGGATACTTGGACTTCATGTCAACTTCCACGTCACGTGGGTTGACAATCCGAGCTCTTGAGAGCGAACCACCTCCTACTACGGCGATTCTACATCTCATTTGCTTGTACTTCGGCATTGTGAAGAATGCACAAGGACACGCCTTCAAGGTGACATCTTTCTTGAGCATGGATATTGCGGATCATTCTACTTGTGTTGCTTGCACCATGAGACTTATTGGTCATCTTGGACCACATCATTACGCACATGTTACAGATCTTGCTTCACCTTGCTATTCTCAAAATTCCATACATCATGATATATATGCCTTCTGTGTTGCATCCAATTCTTGGATTACTTGCTCCTATCACACTTTTGGTTGCAACAATTTCATTTCTTCACATATTCCATGTCCCATCGATTGCTACATGCTTGCCTTGATTGCCTCACACATGATGAACAACTTCTCTTTCTATTGTGTTGAGTGTCACACTATATTCACTATACCCTATGAACGTTATGCTTGGATTGTGTTGCACTTGACCCATGTGTTTAGACACTTCATTTTATTTGGTGTTGTGAATGATTCTTATGCCTACCATAGACCTTTCATTGAGCAATTT
Organism: Triticum urartu; assembly: GCF_003073215.2. Taxonomy (NCBI): domain Eukaryota; kingdom Viridiplantae; phylum Streptophyta; class Magnoliopsida; order Poales; family Poaceae; genus Triticum; species Triticum urartu. Next base: position 171,525,068 of record NC_053025.1, on the reverse strand, counting down.
GTGAATGTTTGCTATGAGCTTGAGGTAGATGCTTGTTCACTTGTCCAACATATTTGCATCACTACCTCACATTTACATGCTTGTCCCCATGATATCCTTGATTATGCTCAATTTATGTGCTTACATGCCATGTCACAATCCTTTGTCAAACCATATGCTTTGCATGACGACGACACTTGTTTGGTGAATCACCTCTTGAATGCTTGGTTTTGCTCTAATGCTAACCACATTTGTTGTTCCAAGTGTTTGTTGTCTTTGCTCCTTTTGAAGGAATCACTAGACAGTGCGACATTGGAGGGTGCCCATTGCGAGCTTGAAGATGATGAGTACTTGGTGAACGTCCACTACTACACGACAAAGCCATCTCTTTCCCATGGTGATTTGGTTTTCGATCCGAGGTCAGATCTTTTCCAAGGGGCAGGGGATGATGCGGAGCATCCTACGGACATCACCATGTCAAGAGTCCATTTGGCAAGTGACACATGCGACATCTACTTCTCATACCTAAAGGTGAATCTTCTCCTTTACACGTGTTCACTTTACCCCTTCGAGGATGGCATACTACTTGACACTCCACTCGTGTGCATGCATAGGTATTGCCAGAGCTTCACGGACGACGAGGAGGAGTGCAAGCACCAAGGAACACCTACGCCATCCACGAGGGAAGTGTGGAAACGAAGACGGAGCTGCGGAGTCCCCAGCAGCGGGACGACCGACGTGCCACCGGACGTCCGACAATCTACAGCCACCAGACGACTGGACTACGCCGGACATCCGACACCTGGAACTCCAGCCAGCCCAAGAGTCCAGCCGACGAGATCTACAACGACCGGACGACCGACCGAGGCCGGACGTCCGACACCTCCCAGGCCACAGACTACCGAGTGCCTCCGGACGACCAGTGCCACGGCGACAGAATGATATTTACGGAAGTCCTAAGATTTCTGGACGTCCGGACCGTCCCGAGCCTCTGGACGTCCGACAGGCATCAGACGTCCGACGCCCGTGAGCGCAGCCGCGGGCCTTTGGCCGTGTATACCTCTCCCACTTACCCCTTCGTGGCTTAGACTATAAATAGACCACCTCCACCTCCTTTCTAGGGTTAGCATTGGTTTAGCTCATATGAGAGATAGAGCTTTGCTCATCCATACGGATCTACTCCTTGAGAGAGACCATGGCCCCTCTTCGGAGAAGATCTATGTTGGATTCAAGACCCCCTCTTGGGTGGTCCCCTTCAAGACCTCCTCATGGAGATGAACTTTACCTTGTATCTTTCCCTTTTTTTGTTCATGTACCTTGTGGATCTTGTGTGTTTGATTGTCTAGTGGATGTGTGATTGGACTTGTTCTTGAGTGTTTCCCCTTGTTATTTCCCTCCGTTCTTCCCCATGTTCTTCGTGTTCTTAGTTGGGATCCGCTCCTTTCGTGAAAGATCGGCCACATAGGGTTCCATCCTACATCACTATGATGGCTATCAATGTAATGGTAAGAATGATGTATCACTATACCAAGATGAATTTACTGCTTCTTGCTTACGGTATGGTGTCAAAATGGTGTAGTGGTTGTTGTCGATGACGTGTCCGTGGCGAGGATGAGCGGCGGTGATGTTGATGTCGAACCATACCTAAATAGCCGAAACACAATACTACATGGAACCACAACTCAAATTCTCAAGACAAAACGAGACAAAATTGTCAGAGTTTGTAGGGGTAAGCGATGGTGGTGTATCTGCTATATGGCATTGCTATATGAAAGTGGTGGTGGTATGCAGAAGTGTATGTGGGCACTGGAACAAAATTTGGTGAAATTTGGACGAAAAACGGGGCGGATGGCACTGCTACCAGGGGCCGGATGTCCGGGCTTGATGGCCGAATGTCCTGGGTAGCCGGATGTCCGGGCTGTCAGGCCGGATGTTCGGGCTCTGGATCCATGGACGAACTCGATGAACTTCGCGAGGAAAGTGGCAAATCGGGGCAAAATTCAGGGGATTTTGTGGATGCAAATTGGGGAAAGATGATGTGAAGCCAGATCTACCTGCAACACATGAAATCCGCAGATCAAATCCAACAAAACTTCATCACACCAACAAATCACAAAAAAAATTGGGGGGCTACTTTTGTGGGGAATTTCCGAATTAGGGGCAAAATCAACAAAACAAGGCTAGAAAACACAACAGGGAGGCTCTGAAATCGTGATCAACGTGGCTCTAGATACCAAGATGATGTAGGGTGGAACCCCAGATGGTCGATCTTTCACGAAAGGAGCGGATCCCGCAAGAACACGAAGAACACGAGGGGAAACAAGAGAGAATCACTCAAACCAACAAGATATAGTCACACATGTGCTTGATCCTCGAAACAAGAGAGGAGATACAAGATCCACGATCAACAAAGGACAATACAAATGGTAACCGGTCTTCTCCGTGAGGAGGTCTTGATGGGGCCGCCCAAAAGGGGATCTAGAATCCAAGGTAGATCTTCTCTTTAGAGGGGCCGCGGTCTCTCTCAAGGAGTAGATCCGATATGGATGAGCGAGGCTCTATCTCTCAAATGAGCTATCACAACACTAACCCTAAAACATAGGTAGGCGGAGAGTATATATAGTCTAGGAGGAGAAATGGTACATGGGCCTCGGCCCTTTACTGTGCGCAGACAGACAGGGCCGGACGTCCGGGCGTCGGGCCGGATGTCCGGGCCTTCGGGAGGAGCCGGATGTCCGAGCTGGTGGGGCTTTTCTTCTGTCCTCTGGATGTAGCTTTTCCGAATATCCAGGCGTTGGGGCCGGATTTCCCAACCGGGCCGGATGTCCGGGCTGGGGCCGGATGTCCGGGGCCTGTAGATGCTTGGCGGCTGGAATGCTGTTGTAGTTGATGTCTCCAGTGGCCGGATGTCCGGGTCCTGGAGCTGCCTTCTTCTCCTTTCGGCGTTCCTATTCATCTGTGGACTTGGTGGCTTGTCCGTCTTCACGTGCATCTTTGGGAGGGTCCTCTTGGTACCTAATCATGCACAACATCTCGGACTTAGGTAGTAGCCATGTTTCAAGAGGATCATATGTAATATCACTAAGGAGAGAAGTCACCTCGGTCTCGAGAACTCTAGCTCTAGCTCGAGTCATAGGTCCTCTTGGCACTTCCTAAGACGATGGTGGGTCCATGGGGATGACCATAGGATGCTCCGCATCATCATGCTTTCAGGTACATGGTCGTTGTCGATGAGTTGTTGTACTTGCCGTTGGATCTCCTTGGTTTCCTCGGGGTTGACGCGGTAGGGAGCCTTATTAGTAAGGGGTGCTCTGGGGATGAGGTCGATTTGGTGTTCGATGCCTCGTAGTGGAGGTAGACTCGGAGGTAGCTCGTCGGGGAAAACGTCTTGGAATTGCTGCAATAGAGAAGATAACACTAAAGGTAGATTGTGAGAGGTGTTAGCTTTTGGTGCCTCGTCCTTGCACAAAAGGACATAGTGCATGAGACTTGATGGGTTCTCACAGACTTCTCTCATCTCATGTTTGGTGTCAAATAGAACTAAGTTCTTCTTGTTGCTCATCGTGGAGGCACTTAATTTGGGTTGTGGCGCTCACAATCTTTTTGGTGCTTCGCTCTCTCACTATTCTCTCTATGATGGGTGGCTTCGTTGTCGGTGATCACTTGGCTTGGAGACATAGTTCGAAGGACGTACTCCTTTCCTTTCATCGTCAAACTATAGTAGTTCGTTCGGCCGTTGTGGATGACACCTCGATCAAATTGCCATGGCCATCCAAGGAGGAGGTGGCAAACGGATATCGGAACGACATCACACTCCAAAGTGTCTTTGTAAGCTCCGATCTTGAAAGAAACTTGTACTCTATGCTCAACTTGGATAGTGCCGGAGTCGCTAAGCCATTGAACCTTGTACGGATGTGGGTGCTTCATCTTGGCCAATTGGAGCTTGGATCATAGTTCTTCACTTTCCAAGTTATGACAACTCCCTCCATCGATGATGACCTTGACGGACCTTCCATTGATGCCGGCCTTGCTATGAAAGATATGGAATCTTTGGTCTTCTTCTTGTTGATGCTGAAGAGTCAAGACCTTGAAGACAACGAGAGCAGGGCTTGAATCTTCGTCGCAAAATACTTGATCATATTCATCGTCGTTCACTTGCCGGTGCATGGCCACTTTCTCAAGGGCTTCCATTTCTGCTTCACTCATGGAGTCATAGGTACCATCGTCGCTGAGGATCATGGTGCGCTTGTTGGTACGCTCGAAGGACTTGTGGCCTCGGCCGCCGCATGTGAAGCATTTGAAGGAACTTGTCTTGATGGTCTCATCTGTTGGGGTAGATGACGATGAAGCTCTTGGCTTGAAGTTGCTTGTAGTAGGAGGATGACTTGAGGTTGTTGAAGTTTTCTTGTAACTTGACTTGTTGACGTTGCTTGTAGATGGCTTGGTTGAGGTAGAAGGTGTGGGAGTCATTGAAGCTTGGGTGTTGGAGAAACCATAGGACTTGGATGAGAAATTGTCATATTTGAAGTCATCTTGCACTTGACGTTCTGCCTTGGTAGCTTGATTCACTAGCTTGATAGGATGGTTGAGTCCATTCAAGAAATGTGTGATAGGTTTGATAGAGGCGGGGTGTCCTGATCTTTCGATGGGATGATAACTATCGATTTGGTGGAGTCGACTTTGACGATCCGACTATGAACGTGCACGACGTTGCGCCTAAGCAATCGCTAAACCAATCTCCTGAGGTTACTGACGATGCTGGAAGCACGATTAGCCTAACCACGAAGGTCTATTCCTGCAAGCAATCAAAGAACAAGCAAGAATATGATAAAGCAATCTGAATATTGCGAGTATGGATGAAGTATTGATAAAAGTGGGGTTTCAAAAGTGGACACAAACGAAGTACACGAAGTTGCTGCGATGGCTAACTTTTAACTGAATAAAACCCAAGTCTAAAAAATGCCTTAAGGGCTATATTTATAGGGAAAAGAGAGGGGATTTTGTCCACCCTTGGCAAGGTGGTACTAAAACACCTCCTAAGTTGTTTCCCCTACAATATGGACTCTAAAAATAGATTACATTGTCCTGGCCCAAAATAAGGTGGCGCAACACCAATAATAAGCTATGGACGAAATTTATGACAGGCCATCTTGTATATTTCGTCCATCTTCTTGTATGTCATCATGGTGGCTTCAAAGTCCAGAAATCTCCACTTGAACCTCTGTTCTTGTTCTCTTCGCACGCACCTTCATCTCCATGCTTGACCATGCTCCAATGTTCATCCTTCTTGTCTATGCTAGGCCCTTCAATTGCAAGCAACACAAATGTATCTAAGTTAGGCAGCATCATATTCTCATGAACACTAGAAATATTACCAAGAAACGAAAGTACATGATAATTTAATTGGCATATCTGAGCTCTAGCAACTGTTCCAAGAGGTAAAATAGCAGGGGATATGGGCGTAACTGTGGAAGCCATGTCCTCATCATCCTGCCCTTCTTGAAAACAAAGTCATCCTCGGCGTTGCTTAATCTGAAATGTGTCTAACAAAAGAGACAAGGTGTACACGTTGTATATGTATATGTCATCCATTTTTACTGATCTCAGTTGGGGCACATGTGACACAGTTATATAAGAGCACCCTTCAAAAGTTGTGAAATATAAAGCCAATATATTATCATAAGAAGTCAAAGGCATGAAAATATTGCAACTCGGTTTGCACATATAAGTGAAGCTCTTATTCATATCAAAAGATTGACAATGCTTATCATTAAACCATCCCAACATTGATGAACCATCACCAATATTAGAGGTCATATCAAAATGATTAAACATTGGCACATTTATATTCAAACGTATTTGATCCAAATCTGATTTATTCCCTGATTCACTAGATTCTTTTGCATCTATAGTTAATTCAATGGGTTCACTCAAAATTGTTTGATCACATGGCAAAGTCAAATCATTAACATAGTACTCTAAAATGGCTGGTGTGATCAAAGTAGTGGGTAGCTCACCGCATAGCGCATTTAAATTGACAAGACATTTATCATACTCATGTGGAGGTGGAAGATTAGTAGCTTTGTCATTACCTCTTATGATCAACTCAGATGATGTAGGCACTCTCGGTGGTGATGTGTCACATGGTAGAGGTGATGTAGTCCTCACAACTATGGATGTGGTTGTCATAGTATGCCTAGTAGTTGAAGGGACAACCGTATCAACTCTTGGAATGTGCATCTCGCGCTTGTTCTCCTTGTGGGCAACACGTCGTATTATTTCTTGTTCACCTTTGCAAGCAAGATGAAACAAATGGTCCATAGGATAACACTCTTCATGAATTAGTATCTCCTGAATGTCACGATTTAATCCTCCCCAAAATCTATCCATAAAATCTTCTTCACTTTCTTCTAAAGAGGAATGCAGCAAGGTAGTTTGTAAAGTATCATAATATTTCTTCATGGTGTCACTAGCTTGTTTTAAATGTTGCAAATTTTTAATCATGTCACGAGTATAATAAGCGGGAACGAATGTATGTTACATGGAAAAGTTTCAAATCATCCAAGTAGTAGGTATATCATTAGGGTGTAACCAACAATATTCACTCCACCAAACTACAGCATAACCAGTGAAAGAACCAACCACAACCTTAACTTTTTTACGTTCATCAAAATTATTGGAAGCAAATATATTATTTATGTCAAACTCCCATTCAATGTATAAATCAGGCTTAAAATGACCATTAAAATGTGGCATGGAAACAAGAACCTGATTGTGTGCATTCTGATGTCTTTGTACCTCTTGTGATGGTGGTTCTATTTTTTGAGGTGATGGCATGTCTCCGACGATTGATGAAGCCCAACTGACTCTGGAACCTGCCATGATTAGTAGAAACAGGAAACAAAATCCAAGAATAATGTTCCTATGAACTACTGGGATGTGGTGGTAAAACGCTCATAGCAGGGCAAAATTCAAAGTCTTGCAAGTTCTTACCATGCAGCAGGTGGTGACCGGCAACCAACGGTGTCAAATAACTTCAAAAGTTGGCAAAGCAATAGCCAGGTAAACGTATGTATGCGCGGTGTAGAAATATGTGGAGCTGGGTTGGCTTTAAATATGTGGAGAAAAATGCTATAATCACGTTAATTAATGCAAGCTAAATTTTTTCTCAAAGTGGTCGAGTGCTGGTCCTAGGTTGTACCGTGCTAGAGACGCGAGCCTACGACACAAATGATCTTCACGCATGGTCAAAGTGACACACACAAAATGCAGTGAGGGAAAAAAACTTTGACGATCTTTTGATGAGATGATAACTATCGATACCACTTGATAGAGGCGGGGTGTCCCGATCTTTTGATGAGATGATAACTATCGATTTGGTGGAGTCGACTTTGACAATCCGACTACGAACGTGCACAACGTTGCGCCCTAGCAATCGCTAAACCAATCTCGTGAGGTTACTGACGATGCTAGAAGCACGATCAGCCTGACCACGAAGGACTATTCCTGCAAGCAATCGAAGAACGAGCAAGAATATGATAAAGCAATCTGAATATTGCGAGTATGGATGAAGTGTTGATAAAAGTGGGGTTTCATAAGCGGTCTTGGTATGGTCGTTGGACACAAACGAAGTACACGAAGTTGCAGCGATGGCTTACTTTTAACTAAATAAAACCCAAGTCTAAACGATGCCTTAAGGGCTATATTTATAGGGAAAAGGGAGGGGATTTTTTCCACCCTTGGCAATGTGGGACTAAAACACCTCCTAAGTCGTTTCCCCTACAATATGGACTCTAAAAATAGATTACATTGGTCTGGCCCAAAATAAGGTGGCGCAACACCAATAATAAGCTATGGACGAAATTTATGAAAGGCCATCTTGTATATTTCGTCCATCTTCTTGTATGCCATCATGGTGGCTTCAAAGTCCAGAAATGTCCACTTGAACCTCTGTTCTTGTTCTCTTCGCACACACCATCATCTCCATGCTAGGCCCTTCAATTGCAAGCAACACAAATGTATCTAAGTTAGGCAGCATCATATTCTCATGAACACTAGAAACATTACCAAGAAACAAAAGTACATGATAATTTGATTGGCGTATCTGAGCTCTAGCAACTGTTCCAAGAGGTAACACAACAGGGGATATGGGTGTAACTATGGTAGCCATGTCCCCATCAAGTTTGCTCATCATCTTCCATGACATTAGCTCGTATCATGGCAATCTCCATTTCTTTGTATTATCCTTGAACGCTCTTGTTTCCTTGCTTGAGGAGTTGGAGTTTCTTGAAAAGGTCGCGGTTGTAGTAGGTTGGCACAAAACATGCTCTCATGACATCCTTCATTTGTGCCCAAGTAGTGATGGGTGGTTCACGTCTTGCCTCACGACGCTCAATGACTTGTTCCCACCAAATGAGGACATAGTCTTGGAACTCAAGGGATGCCATCACCATCTTCTTCTCTTCCTCATAGTTGTGCAAGCGGAAGATCTTGTCGACCTTCAATGCCCATGAAAGGTTCTCTTCGGGATCATTGATTCCGGAAAACTTGGGCATGGTGAACATTAGCTTGCCGTAGCGCTGCTCTTCATTGTGTTGGGGTCGGGGATGATGATGCCCTTGACGTGGAGGGTTGTCAACCTTATGTTGCTCTTGTCTTGGAGGATTTCCATTGTCTTCTTGCTCTTGGTGGACTTGTGGTTCTTGGCGAGGAGGTCGTGGAACTTGATGATGCACTCGAGCTTGATAGTTCCTCTCTTGAACTTCTTCGTGAAGCGCTTCTCGGTGCTCACAATTTTGCCGGTTGTGCGTGGCTATGACTCGACTTGAATCCCGGACGGCACGTTGCGCCTCAAGTGCTTGAGCTTCACGTAGTTGTTGTCATTGACACTTTGCCTTGGTATCTTGTTCATCTTGATGTTGTCTCGCTCGCTCTTCCTCCTCTTGATGGCATTGGCGTTGCTATTCTTGTGCTTGCGCCAAAGTAGCTTGGTTTTGACAGTGTCGTTGTTCTTGCGCGCGAACTTGCTCTTGAGAGTCGTAGTCATGTAGAGGATTGCAGTTTGTTTGACGGTCTTGGTGCGCGGCTCGTCGAAGAGTGTTTGATGTCGAAGTACTTGAGCCGGAGACGGTGTCGTCGGAGTGTCGACTTGAGCGGCTCCGTCTTGAGTAGGACGTACTGGTAGAAGAGCGGTTGACCAACAAAGCATGAATCTCGTCCATTCTTGCGTCATTCTCTTGTTTGTGGTCGTCAGGCTTGTTGTCGAAGTAGTCTCTTGTACGTTGCTCGGAGAGTCGCAAGTTGGTGGCGAGGTTGTTGATGCATTCATTCATTGCTTGTTTCTCTTGATGCAAAGCTCGTTGTGCGCCAAAGAGGTGGCTCTTTGTGACGTAGGTGGACATATCGTCGTCTTGCTCGAAGAAGAGTGGGTTGGTAGAAGTACTTGGCCTATCCATCATTCCAAGCAAATATGTGAGTGGGAGAAAGAGAAGAGCTTATACCAAATTTACCTTGACCGATGTTGAAGATGGATCAATGATCACTCAAATGTGGAACAAGGAAATAGCATAATTGGTACCAATTCTTGTCGGTTTCTCACACCTACACAAGTAAATACTTGATGCAATTTTTTATGAGCCTCAATAATCTTGGAAAAGATTCACAAATTTGAAAATGCAACAAGTAGACCAATAGCAAGATATGGTACACGGAAACTCACACACAGATAGATAAATGGGGTCGTGCAACCAAGGAATGAGCCAAAATGTGGAATCCACGAAAATGCTCTTGTTGCACAACACTAGAGAGACACTAGCACAATCGCACAATAGGCAGATACGAGACTTGTGCACAACCTACTAAGCAAAAATGCAACGACTTCTATCCCAAGTATGCTATATGTATGGCATTCCGATGATATGATCCAAGATGATCTAGTATGACAATCTTAATGTAGTATGATGCTATGGTTCTTGCATATAAGCTCTTTGCTTATCTTTCCTCTTTTGCTTAAAAGCTTGGATGGCTCTTTCTCTTTTGAGCTCTTTTCTCATGCAATAATTCACGAACCAAGATAGCAATTGTGTATGCTTATGACAACCTTGTGACACAAGAGATGATCCCAATATATGCACCACGATGGTATGGTATGTATGCAATGGGAGCTATGATCACTAATGTGCACAAGTAACGTTGCCGACAATACTCAAAGGCTAGTCTCGATAGGAAAGGTACGCAAAATGGTCTATGGGGTTACCAATGCAATGGCAAGAATGTACAAGGATGATATATCATGATACCAAGATGATACTCAAAGTGGTCGTCGTTGATGACGAGTCAGTGGCGAAGATGAGCGGCGATGATGTCGATGTCGAACCGTTCCTAGTTAGCTGAAACACCCTTGAAAATGATGAACCACAACTCAAATTCACAAAAACAAATGTTGAAATTTGCCGGAGTGCGGAGCGGGTAAGCGATGGTGGTTCCGGAAAGCGATGGTGGTTTCTAAGTGCGTATGCGGAATGTGGAAATGGTAATGTGGATGATATGGTGGAGGACCTAGGCGTCGAAATGACAAAAAAATTACGGTGTCCAAATGTGTTGGAACCTATCTATGTGGATTGGGGATGTCAATAGCTATCCAACGAGCTAAAGAACGTAAAAATCCGAGTACAGATGTGAACGTTATGGTCAAAACTCTCAATCAGTTGGGGCTGAAACTGGGCGGGGCGGTTGTACTGCTTGAACAGGCGATTCTACTACTCCTGGAGCATCCTGGAGTTCCAGTTTTGGCTGGCAGAAGTATCAGGTTATGGGGGAGCGGTTGTACCGCCTCGGGGCCGGTTGTACCACTTTTGTCGGAAAAAAAATCAGATCTGGATCGGGGTTGAACTTGGGGCGGAAATGGATGATTTCGGTGGCCAAATTGCGAAGATTTCGAGGATGGAAGGTTGGGAAACTTGTGGGGAAGCTAGATCTACGTGCTACAGAAGAAATCCATGGATCAAATCAAACAAAACTTCATCACACCAACAAATCACAAAAAAAAATTGGGGCTATTTTTGGTGGGGATTTTCTAATTTAGAACGAAAACAAACAAAAGAAGGCTAGAAAACGGTGGGGACACTCCAAATTCATGATCAACATCGATCTTGATACCAAGATGATGTGGGGTAGAACCCTACTTGCCCGACCTTTCACGATTGGAGCAAACCCCGCGAAGAACACGACGAATACGAGGGGAAATCACGAGGGGAAACACGAAAGGAGACACGAGAGAATCGCTCAAACCAACAAGAATGGTCACACACATGATAGATCCTCGAAACACAAAGAGATACACGATCCGAATCCAACAAAGGACGATACATACGTAACTGGTTCTTCTCCGAAAGGGGGTCTTGAGGTCTTCCCGTTAGGGGTCTTGAATCCAAGTGGATCTTCTCCAAAGAGGCGACGGTCCCTTGCGATGGAGTAGATCCGGATGGATGAGCGAAGCTCTATCTCACATATGAGCTAACACAATGCTAACCATAGTACGGAGCTAAGGGACAAGTATATATAGTCCAAGGGGTAAGTTGGGGATACATGGGGTGAAACCCCTCTCATTGCGCACAGACAGGGCGGTAGTACCGGTCATGGGGGCAGTTGTACCTCTGGGTGCTCAGGTACTGGTTCCTGGAGGTGCTTCCGGATGTTCTCAACGGTTGTACCGATGCTTGTGGCGGTTGTACCAGTCTGGAGGCTGTTACAGGGATAAACCGGTTGTGTATCGGCCTTGCACCGCTCGATCACAGAAGCTTG